>NC_056750.1:497698433-497735933 GCF_019279795.1 Protopterus annectens
GTAGTTTGGGTAGAGGTATATTAATATAATTGAACAAATCTATGTCTATTCTAGCTTCAATAAACTTTTACTCTAGACAAAGCTCTATTGTATTCGTTTAGTGAGACTTTAGTATAAGCTGGACTATCTAGTACTAGTTCCATTCTTTTATTGTAATCGGTTATATCAAAGATAACCAACCCCCCTCCCTTATCTGGTTTAGTACTCCTCACCATGGATGATCTCAACAAATCTAATGCTTGTACGTGTTCGGGACTCACATTTTTAAGTCTTGAGTTATTCACTTGCTTACGATTGAGTGGGATATGCCTAATATCTAGTTCACTAATACTTTCAAACAATCGTAACAAAGTATGTAAGGGAGGGTTGAAAGTACTTGAGGGTTTGAAACCAGTATGAGAAAACACATTATTACCCAAAAGGAAGGAAAGATTAAGTTTCCTTACAAAACACTTCAAATCTATTAAAGTGTGAGAATATTAATATTTTTGTTAGGGACAAAAGTATTGCCCTTAGCGAACAAATCAATCAAATCTGGTTCTATGTTGACAGATGAAAAATTATAAATATTAAAGTCACCACTAGAGTTTTTTAATATAACAGATTTAGGTGGAAAGGTTATACTGGAGGAAACAGTTATTTCTTCTTCCTGTTGTTTTAACTTTTGTTCCTCTGATTCCGAGGACGACTTAAATTTGAGGAGTTATTTGAGACAGTGAAACCAGTTTCAAATGATATAAGTATGTGGCTGTATTGGTTTAAATGCATCTTGGTTTAGTAACCTTTACACATGGTTATATATAAACACTTTGTATATATATTTACACTTTTAATATAACCTTATAAAGATCAGATTTACTTTAATGAAGAGTTTATAGTAACTGTGTTATAGATGAAATTCTTAGTTCATTGTATATTTTCATCATTATATTTTTTTATTACATAGGTTATTTGTTTTGTGTTTGAGCACAATGACAATTCAACCTGTGGTGCTTTAAATTTTACTTATGTTTGTATCTTAATCAAGCTGATTGGTTATACAATCATGCTGCTCAGAGGCGGATTTTTTAAATACGACTACATTTGTGTAACTGTTCTTACTTTCTGAAGAAGTTGCTCGAGAGGAGTGACGAAAATGTTGTCTGTTTTAATAAACTGCTTATACGTTAAGTACCAGCGTGTTTTGGACTATTGCTAGTGGCTTCAGTAGCTCTTTTTTTGTGTTTACAGCGTTTGTCTACTTTACTTTAATTTGTTCCGTTTGTTATGGCGATGGGAGTATCTGATAGCCCAACAAGTCTGAACTTATTTGGTTCAATCCAACAACAGGTTTCTCCTGACTTGGCAGCTTTTATGAGTTCTTTAACTCAACGTATGGACAACATTGTCAGTCGTCTTGATTCTATTGACCAACAAAATAGGAATGCAGCACAGGTTTGGAATGCCAGTGTGTGACATAATGGGTTAGATTCTAATGGTGAAAACCCATTAGGAGCTTATAATTCTGGCACAGAACAAGTCAGTGTGAGCAACACAACTCCTTCTTTACCTCCAGGACAAGAGGTCCATTTGGATACTAATCCTACTGGAGCTGGGAACCACCTCTGCGGCACAGGGCTTATTGGAGCTCTTCCACTCATGGAATGGGTGAATAATACAGGAAAACTAACTTCAGGTTTTACTGCTAACATGGCACGACTGGCCAGTGACGATCTACCTGCTACAGTGAGTACACCTATTATCTCTGAAAAATTGAAGTTGCTCGATTACAAACTATTAAAGTTAAAAAAAAACTACAATTAGAAGTAGTTTATTATAAACAGTGTCTAACAGGAAAAACTAGTCCCTAAAGGTTTGCGCTTTCATCAGTTTCCAACAGGTTTAATACCGGACTCACTCTTTCATAAAGAACTGTTGAACCTGTTTGATTCTTCAGGGTTTCTATTAATGGAACTCATGATAAAACATTATGTTCTCCAAATAGAAAATATGTCTATCGAAGTAAATGACTTGGACAAAGACATTAAATCAGATTTTGACTTTATTAGGTATAAATATGATTATGGGAGTTTTTACCAGTATAGACCAACTACTGGATAAACTAAAAATCAACAAAATTAAGAAGTTGAACCATGACCGTTTGGCGTACTCTAACGGGTCTGCATACCCTAAACCACACCTGGCACAAGTTTGGCCCAACAAAAAACTGGTGCCCATTCTAATAACTTGTCTGTAACTATGGATTCCAATCAATTGAATGTGGTCAACTCTAACTTGGACACTAATGATGGTCAGCTTAATGAACTTTTGAGACACAGTGAAAGACTGCGGTCTTTTAATGCAAATAATAACGTCAACACCAGTATGCAACAGTCAGTTCAACCTCCGAATAATAATCAAAATGAACAGGTTTTTCATCAGGAGTCAAACTCCAGGAGCTCTTCAAATTTATGTCATCCTCGGAATCAGAGGAACAAAAGTTGGAACAACAGGAGGAAGAGATAACTGTTTCCTCCAGTATAAACTTTCCACCTAAACCTGTTATATTAAAAAGACTCTAGTGGTGACTTTAATATTTATAATTTTTCATCTGTCAACATAGAACCAGATTTGATTGCTTTGTTCGCTAAGGGCAATACTTTTGTCCCTAGCAAAAATATTAATATTGCTCGCACTTTAATAGATTTGAAGTGTTTTATAAGGAAACTTAATCTTTCCTTCCTTTTGGGTAATAATGTGTTTTCTCATACTGGTTTCAAACCCTCAAGTACTTTCAACCCTCCCTTACATACTTTGTTACGATTGTTTGAAAGTATTAGTGAACTAGATATTAGGCATATCCCACTCAATCGTAAGCAAGTGAATAACTCAAGACTTAACAATGTGAGTCCCGAACAAGTACAAGCATTAGACTTGTTGAGATCATCCATGGTGAGGAGTACTAAACCAGATAAGGGAGGGGGATTGATTATCTTTGATATAACCAATTACAATAAAAGAATGGAACTAGTACTAGATAGTCCAGCTTATACTAAAGTCTCACTAAACAAATATAATAGAGCTTTGTCTCGAGTCAAAAATTACTTCAGAGACCCGTTTATTGAAGCTAGGATAGACATAGATTTGTTCAATTATATTAATATACCTCTACCCAAACTACCATTAATGTCTGTGATTCCAAAAATGCATAAGGATATACTGCATACACCAATGAGACCACTCATTGATGGTAGAGCATCCCTAACCTATCCGTGTGCTAAAGTAGTAGATTCTATCCTTCAAAAATATCTGAAGCAGATCCCGCAAGTCTGTAAAGACTCATGGTCATTTTTGGAATGTCTCAACAATCTATCTTTAGACCAAGACTCCAATTTTTTGACCATCGATGTGGTTGATCTTTATACTTCCATTCCACATATGGAAGCAGTCGAATGGACAGCCTTAATGATGAAAGATAAAAATGCTCCAACTATAGATATTGATTTAGTTTCTGAACTTATCGACATCATCTTGACAAATAATTTTTTTACATTTAATGGTCAACATTATCTACAGAAACAAGGTGTAGCGATGGGCTCACCATGTGGATCGAGTTTAGCGAACATCGTTGTAGCTCACTGGGAAAAACTGTATATTTTTGACCAACCAGATATTAAAAACTTGCTTGTGTACTACACCAGATTTTTGGATGATATATTTATCATCTTTAAAGGAGATAAAGAGGCAGCTGACAAACTTGTCGACTACCTAAATTCTACTACCACATTTTTTCAATTTACATACAAATTTGATACTATTAGTATCGATTATCTGGATGTCAAATTAACAAAAGTCCCAGCTAATAACTTATGTTCAACTATTTATAGGAAACCTACTTATTGTAATTCCTTTCTGCACTATTCCAGTACACACCCTTTTAAACAGAAACGTTCTATCGTTAAGGGTCAACTGGTTAGAGCAGCGAGGATGTGCTCTTTAGAAGCTGACTTTTTAACTGAATGTGAGCTCTTAGTTAACATGTTTGTAAATAGAGGTTACCCTAACTACTTGGTCCATGAAATAGTGGTAGAAGTGAAAAACAAATGTAAGTTAGGTATTTTTAACCCTTTATTACATGACAAGAACTTCAACAGTGGGTTAGATACTGATATAGTAGACACTCTTAATGACATTCAGTTTACAAATTTATTGGACAGAGCAACTTACTGTAACAGTAATGTAAGTGTAGAAAATCAGGGTGTCACTCATTATTCATATAAATCTAGTTTCATTACTATATTTAGTAATGACAGTGACCAAGTTAGATTTATTCTCAATAAGAACTGGTACTTATTGTACAAGGACAACATGTTGATAGAGAGAATTGGCTCTTACCCGACAATTATTTACAGGAGGGGAGCCAATTTAAAGAGTCTTCTTGAATCTAAGGAACCAAGAGTCAATAATAGAATAATAGGCACTTTCCATTGTGGTGCCTGTAAAATGTGTAAACATGTTAAAACAGGTAACACATTTGAAATAGCAGGTAGAAAATACCAGATAGCACATAAATTTGACTGTAATTCTAAAAGCATCATTTATTTAGCTGTCTGCAAAAACTGTCCCGCAATTTATGTGGGAAAAACAGATCGTAAACTTAAGGACAGAATTTACAAACATATGTACATGGTTTCAAAGAATAAAAGTGACAATGCCTTAGCGAAACACATTAATACTAAAGTAGGTCACTCCTTTCAATTTCTAGCAATTGATCAAGTTGCTCATGATATCAGAGGGGGACCGACTTCATTGATATTAGAATGTCGTGAATTAGAATGGCAGCTGTCACTCAATGCATTTTCCTACCCAGGTCTTAATGACAATTGTAATATAGCCTGTTTACTCAAACTAAAGAGTTATTTGAGACAGTGAAACCAGTTTCAAATGATATAAGTATGTGGCTGTATTGGTTTAACTACATCTTGGTTTAGTAACCTTTACACACGGTTATATATAAACACTTTGTATATATATTTACACTTTTAATATAACCTTATAAAGATCAGTTTACTTTAATGAAGAGTTTATAGTGACTGTGTTATAGATGAAATTCTTAGTTCATTGTATATTTTCAGCATTGTGTTTTTTTATTACATAGGTTATTTGTTTTGTGTTTGAGCACAATGACAATTCAACCTGTGGTGCTTTAAATTTTACTTATGCTTGTATCTTAATCAAGCTGATTGGTTATACAATCATGCTGCTCAGAGGCGGATTTTTTAAATACGACTACATTTGTGTAACTGTTCTTACTTTCTGAAGAAGTTGCTCGAGAGGAGTGACGAAAACGTTGTCTGTTTTAATAAACTGCTTATACGTTAAGTACCAGCGTGTTTTGGACTATTGCTAGTGGCTTCAGTAGCTCCTTTTTTGTGTTTACAGTGTTTGTCTACTTTACTTTAATTTGTTCCTCTATATACCTGTTATAAATTGGTATAACCAAAAGCAAGGCAGTAATTACATAAGTACATACATTTTTAAAATACTAAATGACAAGTCTGACCTAATTCTTACAGTTTCTGGAGTTTTCTTTGTCCTTTACCTTTGTAAAACTGATACTTGCAAGTATTCATCGAGTACTCTCTTATTTTATGACTGAATGTATGCATATTGAGTTAATTTCTTATATAAAAAAAAGTACTGTATTCCAGGTGGCAGGTGGAATCTTTCCAAATGTTTTCTCTCCCAGAGGGCTTCTCTGTGAAAGGACACCTGCTCTTCACAGCCTAGTGGTAAGTGATTGGCTGCAACTGTGAAAATCTGAGCAACAGGAGGGCAATTATTTGTGGTGCAGCAGTCTTAAGGTGACAATATTCAAAAGCAAAGTCACTCAAGTTGTTACTGTCAGCCATCTAGCTCTTTGAATGGTTAAACAATGATGTTGCATAAAAGACAGAGCATGAAATAAAATGGAAGACCTCATTTAATGTACTGTAGAGTACCTGTCTCCAACAATCAGGAGTATTGCTTCTTGACCAAGGAAGTGGACTGATCCTTGGTGATCCATCTCAGCCATGACCCAAGAAGAAACCAAGCATTTCACTTGTTGCATGTTGTTGTGTGTACGGACTATTAGGTATACAAGTTATGGGACAAATCAATAGTTTTAGACAGCAGGCCTGCACAGCAACAGCAGCCACAGATGAGGAGCAGTATAATAAATATATTCAATGCAGCCACAGTTAGAATACATACAGATTAGTTTTATATTTTCATACATCCTCTGCTCGGTGTGTATCAAGGTGAAATCTTTTAAAAGTGAAACATTTTGGGTAACTGCAAAAAGCTATGCAGAAAATCCAAACTCATCAACATCACAAAACATCTGCCTTTTTGCATATGTCATTTCTAGTGTATGACTGCGGTGTTCAAACTATTTTTATCTGTGATAATTGCTTTTCTTTTTCCAAAAAAGAGTAATCTGAGCATGGAATTAGTATATATAAGTAACAGAACATTGTCAATACAAAAATAGCCTTTTTTCAGATGCTACCCATGGTTTTAATGGATGTGTGCTTTGAAACGTTTGACTCATCCAGTTTACTGGCAGGGGAGTATAACCTTTACGAGGTACAACTACATATCTATATCTCATGCACAGTAGAAATTAAGAAAGACAGAGGTGAGTACGAAATCACTTACACAAAGCCCTGTCCTGCAGACATTTTAAATAATTTTTTTGAAGTGAGAAAATCCAAGAAAACCACCAATATCATGCAAACAAGAGAGCCAGAGGCACAGATGTCAGACAATGTACTGCATCCATTGGTGGTGCATGTTCTTTGTCTGCAGAAGGTAATGAGACTGTTTTGGCATGATGTTACTGAACAATGTAATTCTCAAATGGTAAAGCCCAGCGGCTAAGGTAGGGTAGTATTCCAAGTACTGGAGTTTGAATATTAACATCCAAAGTAAGAGTTCAGACTGCTCACTAAATAGTGGGGAGATCATCCTACTAAACCTTTCAAAATGGTGTTCAGATTTGGGCAATAGGACCACGGAGTGGCAGATATGGTTTTGTATGGATCAAATTGAAGCCATCTTTGTCTATAATAGTGTCCTATGCATTGAAAATCTGGACTCAATTTCAGGCAGCAGGACTTCATTATCTATGATCCTTGAACTATGCCACAGAAGCATAAGGATTTTTCCATGTTGTTGTGAACTGGGTTGATATTTTGTCTTTGAGCATATCAGTATGGAGCCAGAGTGATAAAGCAAGGAATGAGAGTAGTCTCAGAAAGATTTATTTTTCCCCAAGATGGGAGTATGTCTCTCGGTGGTGTCAAAGATCATATATTACATTCATTACAAGATCATTACAGAGTGGGCTGTCCATAACCGATATCAAAAGTCCCTTTCTCTAGATAATTCTTAAGAGCAGTTGGGCAATTATTCATTTCCACACAGATCATCTTTGCATAGCAATGTTTTCAGGATGAGACTGCAAGGGAAGGAAGTATAAAAATGCAAGAAATAGCAGATGTCCCAGGACATAGCTCAGTAGGACTTAAATTGATTATGTGGCATACTTTCAAAGTACTGTGTTAAATTTCTACCTTGTAGGATCATTTGCTTATATAGCTTGGCTCAGCTAAGTGGACCACAGCTTATCTCAATACAATTAGCCCCTTATTAGGCAATCATGATTAAATGAGTCAAAGGTTGTGATTAAATCAATGAATATGAAACCTCTTACCCGCACTTAAACCAAAGTTACACTTTTCATTCTTTGTGGAAATTGTGTTTCAAATGGCTGAAGATTCTATATGTACACTGGTATTCCTGAATTTTCTGATCAGCAAGTTTGCTCATGCAACAATATTTTCTAGATTTTAGTTAAGGAATGACGTTTGGTGATATATGTGCAATGCTGTGGAAAACCTGGGCTTTTAATCTTAGGTATAGGTACTATGATAACTTATTTTTCATTCATAAAGAAAGTCAGCATGTGTTATCCTTGTCATCACTCTGAAGTAAAACATTGGAGTTGTAAGATTATGAACTGCAGTACCATGATAAAGTCATGGTTCAAAGCAAAGCTCTCTTGATGGTGCTCAGTAACAGGACTCAATTGGTAGGATATGACATATCACTATTCTGTAGTATTATGTTTGTTATACAGGTATCATTATTCTGTAGTATTATGTTTATTATATAGGTATCATTATTCTGTAGTATTATACTCATTAAATAGGTATCATTATTCTGTAGTATTATGTTCATTATATAGCTATCATTATTCTGTAGTATTATGTTTATTATATAGGTATCATTATTCTGTAGTATTATACTCATTAAATAGGTATCATTATTTTGTAGTATTATGTTCATTATATAGCTATCATTCTGTAGTATTATGTTCGTTATACAGGTATCATTATTCTGTAGTATTATGTTCATTATATAGCTATCATTATTCTGTAGTATTATGTTCGTTATATAGCTATCATTCTGTAGTATTATGTTCATTGTATAGGTATCATTATTCTGTAGTATGTTCATTATATAGGTATTATTCATAGGTTCATAGGTTCATACTAGGCTATCTGCCCTAGGGCATTTATAAGCCTAGCCAGAGTATGTTTGGCTTTCGCCACCCATTTTAAATTAATTTTGCTATGCCCTTTTTCGAGGTTAGTATACTGTGCCTCTGTCTAACAGTGACACAGAAGTGATACCTGGGGTAAACCTATGATCTCCCATCCAGTCATCAAGATTCCTCTTGAAGAGAGTCAATGAGGGACTCTACCTAACCTGGACTGGGATTTTATTCCATAGTGAAGGGAGCCTCTGGGTTATGAATCTGTCCCTCCAGCATGTCCTATTTATTTCAGTGCTGAGGTTCAAGTCTCTCGAGCGTGTAGCTCGATGGGATTTGGATTTTTTGAGGTGCAGCATGTCCCTTAATTCCGGGTTGGACATGGCCTTATACGTCAGGCACAGGTCACCTCTGAGCAGTCGGTATGCCACTGAGTAGAGCTGGAGTTTCTTTAACCGGGCAGCATATGGCATCTGTTTGAGCCCTTTGATCCTCTTGGTGAGGTACTTTTGGGGTCTTTCCAGTTGCTGCAGGTGTTTGGTAAGGTACATCCCAAAAGGGGCATTGTACTCGATTATGGGCCTGATGAGGGATGAGTAAAGAGGCACGATAACCTCCCCTAATCTAGATGTGAATCCCTTCATGATTAGGTGGGCTATATAAAATGTTTTTCTAACCACTTTGGCCACGTGGTTGTCAAATGAGAGAATGCTATCAACTTGGGTCCCCAGGTCCCTAATGACTTCTTCTGTACTTAATGGATTACCACCTATGTGGTAATTTGTGGGCACTTTGTTTTTGCCAAAGGGGATGACTATACACTTTTTGGCATTTAGCTTGAGGCCATGGCTCTGGCACCAGTTGTCTGTTTCTATGAGGCCCTTTTGGAGGATGCTTGTGTCGGCTGGAGAGTCGATTATGGCACCCAGTTTGCAGTCATCTGCGAACCTGGTCAGCCACAGTCCTTCCGTGTTGGCCTGTACCTCCGAGAAATATATACCAAACAAGAGAGGTCCCAGGACTGAGCCTTGTGGGACGCCACTTGTAACTGGTTTGGAGTCTGATATGGCTCCAGCAATTCTAACCATGTGGGTTCTGTCCTTGAGCCAGTTTGCAACCCATCTAGTGACATAGGGGTTTATATTTAAGCTGGTGAGCTTATCTATAATGCCCGAGTGGGGTATTGTATCGAAGGCTTTTGCGAGGTCCAGATAGGCTGTGTGGACCACCTTCCCTTCGTCAATGGCCTTGGTGACTGTTTCAAAGAAGTCAACCAGGTTTAAGAGGCAGGATCTGCCCTTAACAAAGCCAAATTGGGTAGGATCCAGTGTCTGTAGGTCCCCAATATCTTTATTTATGAGGTCCATAATGATCCTTTCCATAGCTTTGCAGACCAAGCTAGTTAGGCTTATGGGGCGATAGTTTCCAGGGTCCGTTAAGGCACCACCTTTGTGGAGAGGGACCACTGTTGCTGTACGCTACTCTTTGGGTACATATCCTGTAGTAAGGCTGAGATTGAACAGTAGTTTTATGTTTGGGTTTAGCTCTGTTCATGTAGGACGCAGCCTGGGACACCGTCTGGTCCCACTGATGCTGTGTTTTTTGCTTTGGAGAGTGCGGCTCCCACCTGAGCATCTGAGATGTCGGGGGGGCAGCACTCTGCTGGGATAGATATTTGCCCTTTTGGTGGGGAGGGGGGGGAGAAGTTTGCACTGAACCTGTCAGCTAGTATGTTGGCAATGTCTGTGGGATC
Source organism: Protopterus annectens (assembly GCF_019279795.1). Lineage (NCBI taxonomy): Eukaryota > Metazoa > Chordata > Ceratodontiformes > Protopteridae > Protopterus > Protopterus annectens. The sequence goes on from NC_056750.1 coordinate 497,708,768, forward strand.
AGTGTATTTTTTGTCATTTTGGACTAATTCTGAGCATATCTGTGAATTCCCACCCAGGTTCTTAACATAACTAAAGAAAGCCTTGTGATTATCTTTAGTGTCCTGTGCAATTTTTCTCTCAAAGCTGGCCTTTGACGATTTTATGAGTGCCCTTAGTTTTTTGCTAATACTGATCAGAGATGCCTTCCCTTTTTGGGATTTTGCTCTATCATGTAGTAGCTTCCTCCTTCTATTGTATAGTTTGTTTATGGCTGGGGTCCACCAGACAGGTCGTCTGCCTTTGGAGGATTGGGTCTTGGTTTTATTTAGGATTGCATGATCCATGCATTCCTGAAGGTGTTCATAGAATGCATTTATAAAGGATTCTGCGGTCTGGGCCGTATTTTCCACAGGCCCGGGGGCTTTGAAGGATTCCACCTCGGTTTTGAGGAGTGTGAAATTTGCTTTAGAGAAGTTTTTCACTGTGGTTTTCTGGGCAGGGGGTGGGGTCGGGATGTGAATATCCAGTGAGATCAGTTTATGGTCTGATCTTACCAGTGAGCGATACACTTCTGGTCTGGAGCATAGAGTCCCCATGTTGGTGATGATCAGGTCCAGTATGTTTTCCCTTCTTGTGGGAGTGGTAACAAGTTGTTCCATAGCATTTGAGTTTATGAATTCTAGGAACCTTTGGGCAAGGGTGTTGGAGCTAGAGTAATGCTCCCAATCTATGTTTGGGTAGTTGAAGTCACCCAATATAATGGTGTTCGGAGAGACCTTCATATTTTCCAGTGTTCTCAGGAAGGCCGAGTGGGGTTCCTGGGTTTGGGAGGGTGGTCTGTAGCAGGCTATAAACTGGAAGGCAGTTTTACCCACTGTTAGTTGCACATGGATAGTCTCTGATGCTTCGTGCTTTGCCACCAACCTGGAGGTGTGGGTATCTTTGATGAATATCGATACTCCCCCTCCTTTTGTGGTTTCTGTAGTATTATGTTCATTATACAGGTATCATTATTCTGTAGTATTATGCTCATTATATAGCTATCATTATTCTGTAGTATTATGTTCATTATATAGCTATCATTCTGTAGTATTATGTTCGTTATATAGGTATCATTATTCTGTAGTATTATGTTCATTATATAGCTATCATTATTCTGTAGTATTATGTTCATTATATAGCTATCATTATTCTGTAGTATTATGTTCGTTATATAGCTATCATTCTGTAGTATTATGTTCATTGTATAGGTATCATTATTCATCAGTATTTTCATTATACAGGTATCATTATTCTGTAGTATTATGTTCATTATATAGCTATCATTATTCTGTAGTATTATGTTCATTATATAGCTATCATTATTCTGTAGTATTATGTTCATTATAAAGGTATCATTATTCTGTAGTATTATGTTCATTATATAGCTATCATTATTCTGTAGTATGTTCATTATATAGGTATTATTCTGTAGTATTATGTTCATTATATAGGTATTATTATTCTGTAGTATTATGTTCATTATACAGGTATCATTATTCTGTAGTATTATGTTCGTTATATAGGTATCATTATTCTGTAGTAATCCGTTCATTATATAGCTATCATTATTCTGTAGTATTATGTTCATTATATAGGCAGCATTATTCTGTAGTATTCTGTTCATTATATAGCTATGATTATTCTGTAGTATTATGTTCGTTATATAGCGATCATTATTTTGTAGTATTATGTTCATTGTATAGGTATCATTATTCTGTAGTATGTTCATTATATAGGTATTATTCTGTAGTATTATGTTCATTATATAGTTATTATTATTCTGTAGTATTATGTTCATTATACAGGTATCATTATTCTGTAGTATTATGTTCGTTATATAGGTATCATTATTCTGTAGTATTATGTTCATTATATAGCTATCATTCTGTAGTATTATGTTCGTTATATAGCTATCATTCTGTAGTATTATGTTCATTATATAGCTATCATTCTGTAGTATTATGTTCATTGTATAGGTATCATTATTCATTAGTATTTTTGTTATACAGGTATCATTATTCTGTAGTATTATGTTCATTATATAGCTATCATTATTCTGTAGTATTATGTTCATTATATAGCTATCATTATTCTGTAGTATGTTCATTATATAGGTATTATTCTGTAGTATTATGTTCATTATATAGGTATTATTATTCTGTAGTATTATGTTCATTATACAGGTATCATTATTCTGTAGTATTATGTTCGTTATATAGGTATCATTATTCTGTAGTATTCCGTTCGTTATATAGCTATCATTATTCTGTACTATTATGTTCATTATATAGGCAGCATTATTCTGTAGTATTCTGTTCGTTATATAGCTATGATTATTCTGTAGTATTATGTTCGTTATATAGCGATCATTATTTTGTAGTATTATGTTCATTATATAGGTATCATTATTCTGTAGTATTATGTTTGTTATATAGGCATCATTATTATGTAGTATTATGTTTGTTATTTAGGCATCATTATTCTGTAGTATTCTGTTCGTTATATAGGCATCATTATTCTGTAGTATTATGTTCGTTATATAAGCATCATTATTCTGTAGTATTCTGTTCGTTATATAGCTATCATTATTCTGTAGTATTATGTTCATTATATAGCGATCATTATTTTGTAGTATTATGTTCATTAAATAGGTATCATTATTCTGTAGTATTATGTTCGTTATACAGGTATCATTATTTTGTAGTATTATGTTCATTATATAGGTATCATTATTCTGTAGTATTATGTTCGTTATACAGGTATTATTATTCTGTAGTATTATGTTCATTATATAGGTATTATTCTGTAGTATTATGCTCATTAAATGAGTATCATTATTCTGTGGTATTATGTTCATTATACAGGTATCATTATTTTGTTTGTTATACAGGTATTATTATTCTGTAGTATTATGTTAGTTATATAGCTATCATTATTCTGTAGTATTATGTTCATTATATAGGTATTATTCTGTAGTAGTATGTTTTTATCAGATTTGTTGTACCAGCAAGAATGGTGTTTCCCTAACTGCCTGGATTGACCTTAATATTTAAGTTGCTGGATTTTTAAGTAGGCTTGCGGCAGATTTTGGCATTTTTCACAAAGCCACAAAACAACATAAGCGCTCCAAGGGTGGGTCGTAACATGTTAAATAGCACAATAGAGCAGTGCAGTTCCTCCGTTCTGGTTCTGAAATGCCTGTACAGAAAAGCTCTTCATGTGTTTTAAGTGGCTTAGTACACTTTAAAATAAGTAGAGCTCTGCTTTTAGGAAGCCAATTGATATGCATGTGTCAGTGAAAGCTGAAGACTTTTTTATGTCCTTCACTTGAAGAGCTGAGGAGTGGGGCACTATATCAGGAACCAGCAGTGAGTACCAGGTGAGCCAGCTACAGCTCTGCAAAATAATGTTCTGGCTCAGCAGTACCAAAAAACTAAATACAAAATATCCAGAAAAAAATATTCATAATGTTGCTGCTCAGAAGTAAAAACTTTATTGCATAGATCAAAAAAAAAAAAAAAAAAGCAGCACGTGCTTTCATTGTAAAACTTTTTCAGAATGCAAAGAGACTAATGAAGACCTAAGTTATCCTCAGTGTGATGAAAACAAAAAGCATGCCTTTTATACCAAACAAGACTGTCTTCTTTATATTTTCAACTTTATATTTGTTGTTTCTTTTCTTTCTGGAGCTTTCTCTGTTCTTTCGCCTTGACCTCACCATTACTTTTCCGTGCTTGCATTTTTTAACTTGTCTACGTCTGTTCTTGCCATGTTCACCTTCTGCTTGGCGTTTTCCTGTTCCAACTCAGTGGTGTTCCCATTCTGTCTCTTTACCTCTGCATTTCTCTTAAGCTGTCTCTCTCTCTACATATTTATAAATTCCTCCCTGTGGATCTATGCTTCACTGCCTTCCACACTCATGGATAGTGATGTTGGGGATTGCCGTAATGGCTGTGGTGTTTACCTGACAATCACAAGGTACAAGGATTGATTTTCATCTTTGATGGAAACTGGCTAGGCTTAAAATTGACCACAAAGACAGGCAGCTATGTACCTATGATCCTATGATATGCAGTACTAGTCACTCCATGGTTCATGTTGTTTTGCCTGGTTTTCCTTAACAATCCTACCTACTCCTACTGTCACAGCCTTTCCTTGCCTTTTTTCTCCTCGCCATTTCATATCCCAGCTCCATTTCCTTAATCTTTGTTTCCTCTCCAATTTGTCCCTTGGTAATGACAAATGGCTGGAATTACCATTTCTCCTATTGCCACATTTTGCATCCTATTTCTGTGTCTTTCTCTAGAAGCTAATCTAGCTTGCTTCCCTAATCTTATACTGCACTGCTAAATGCAAACTATTTCTCTTCTGCACCCCCCCCCCCAATTTCTATCTAGATCAAATTATCTATTTCTTCTGTTCAGTCTCTTTTTATTTTACTCTTTTGCAGCCTATTTCTTTCCATGCCTTGCTCTTCTAATTATATTTTAATCTTCCCTTATTATTCATTGCTCCATTGCCACTCATTCTCTTCCATTCTTTAAAATAAATCTAACAAAGAATTCCTCTCTGTGTTAGCGGGTGGGGGAATAGATGTTCCAGCCTATTTTTTTCCATGCCTTGGTCTTCTAATTATATTTTAATCACCCCATATCATTTGTAGCTCAACTGCCACTCATTCTCTTCCACTCTTTAAAAAAATCTAACAAAGAATCCCTCTCTGTTTTAGCGGGCTGGGGGGATAGATGTTACCTATCTTCCACCCTTCACCATCAGTTTCTCATTTCCTAATTATCCATCTACCATCCTCAGTCATGTCTACCTCTCTTCCTGTGCTCATAATGTTTTCTTGATTAAGATCATTATGCACCTCTTTTCACCCTTGCATATAGTCGCGGTGGTGCAGCAGTAGCGTTGTTGCCTCACAGCAAGAGGTTTTCCCATTCGATTCTTGGCTGGAGCACCTTCTGTGTGGAGTCTGCATGTCCTCCCTGCAGTTGAGTGGTGTTCGAAAAACATGCGTGGAATGGGCGTGCCTTCGTTGAAGGTTGGGTGTCAAGCTGGCACCTCGGCGTCTGTAAAAAAAAAATCTACTGTCAATCATTAGCGGACTGGAGTTCTGCTGTGGTGACCCCTAACTGGGAAAAGCCGAAAGAAGAAGAACAACAACAACATGGTCTGCCCACATTCTTGAGTATGATTTCATTTTGATTCCATCCCCTGGTCTTATGTGAACATTCTGTTTCTTTTTAGGAGGCTTGAAATACTTATACACTGTATGTCACTAACCCTAGTAAAGCTAATTTTTCTTGAACTCCATCCATTGAACCCCTACATCCTGGGTTAGGCAGCTACAACCTCACACTATCAATCCTTGGGCTCTTAGCAGGTTTAAACTTACTATTATTTTGGCCACTTCAGTTTCTTTGGCTCACACTGGCCCTCTGTTGTACTTCCATTGTCCTCTTGCCCTTCTTTGTCTGGTCTTGGTTTGTTCTGTAGACCTTTCCCCATGCCTAATAAATAACTTGCCTGATCCATGGCTATCTGAACTCTTCCTTGATATTCTCATTAGCTTTCAAAATGCTCCCTTTTCCATCATTCTTACCTTGTGTCGGCCTTTTTCGGGTATTATCATTTCTCTCCTCAGCCTTCTCTTTTGTGAGCATCTGTTTTATCTTGTACTGTCAATGATCTTCTCTTTGCTTTTGCTTCCTATGTGTATCTAGTCATTGTTTTTCTGAGCTAGTTGCTTTCCTCTCCTACTGCAAATGTTTAATCTCTTCCCTCCTATTGCACATATAATTTTCACTGTCAGCTCTCCGCTAGCTGTAATTCTATTTCCTCTGTGTGGTCCCCATATACTTCCCTGGCTCTTTTCCCTTTCTGGTGTTCCTATGTCCTACTCTCCCTCTTACCAGCTCAGAATATAACAAGTGAATGAGTGGGATTGCCATGGAAGCTGCTTGTGCCGTCTCTTTACAAATGTGGTTTTATTACATTGGGAAAAATTGTATTCGGTTTTCCATTTTTTGACCACATAGGTTTATACTTACATTTTTGGATGGCATCTTTATTATATGGAAAGAACTGAGGGGAGAATTGGAACAATTTGTCCAAGATAAAAGCTGCGGTTGTGCAGCGGTAGCAATGTCACCTCCACAGCAAGAGTTTCTCCCGTTCGATTCTCGACTGGAGCACCTTCTGTGTGGAGTCTGAATGTCCTCCCCGCTGTCGAGTGGCATTCTCAAAACATGCGTGAATGGGTGTGCCTTTGTTGAAGGTTGGGCATTGGGTTGGCACCTTGGCACCGTAAAAATCAACTGCCAATCATTATCAGACCGGAGTTCCGCTGTGGCGACTCCTAACCGGGAAAAGCCAAAAGAAAAACAACAATTAACACTACTACAGATTTCTTTTAAAATTCATTTACAATGTTGGATCAGACAAAATACATTACTTAGACACAAGTTTAATAAACGACTTTTAAAACACGAGATTTAAATCTAAACTTTATAGAAACGAGAACTACACTAACAAATACCTGTGCTTTAGTAGCACTCACCCTTTGCACCAAAAGAAGTCTATTGTAAAAGGTCAAATGGTTTGGGTTGCCCAAATGACCTCTGACTAATCTGACCTGTTAGATGAACTAGAAATAGTTACTAGGCTCTTCTCAGAAAGGGTTTATCCTGAACCATTAGTAATGGAAATAAAAGAAATATTAGAAGGGAGGGGCAGTAAATGCATACCCCTCCTAGCTAGGTTCAAATGAGAAAACTGTTTATGTAAATTTTCCGAGATAAGGACAGACGTAGTAACAACTATAGTTCTAAGAGAGGAGACTATGATCCAAAAGAGATTTGGGCTACAGGGATAGAAGTGAGTTATACTAGATCACTTATTCTAAAATATAATTATGATAGAGGAGATATACAGGAGATTATTCAAAGGTACTCGGACATATTTTCAAAAATTCTGAATGGCTTGGAAGTATTTTCAGTCCCCCCCCCAATATAGTTATAGAAAGGGACACAACATTAACAACTTTCTAGAAACAAGGTCTAACAAAGAAAGAAAGCCAAATAACCAAAAGAAAATTGGCACTTATAAATGTGGGACCTGTCATCCCTGTCATCAATGTGCTTACATAGCACACCATGCAGATCTGTGTCTTCCTACTATTAAAGTGCTTATGAAGGTGAATAGACACTAAACTGTTTCTCTAAGGGAGTTGTGTATCTTGTTTATTGTGAAGTTTGTTCTTTTTATTATGTTGGGAAAACTGAGAGAACACTAAAAACTAGAATGTATGAACATTATCATGAGATATCTTAATTTGTGAAGTCTAACACCCTATATAAACATCTATAGGATTGTAAAACTGGAATGTTTTTATTTTGGGTGCTAGAAGAGGTGGAACCCAGTCCTAGGGGAGGGCAATAGGAAACATGACATGACTACTGGAAAATGGTATGGCAGTTGCAGCTCAATGCAGGTACCCCCCCCCCCAGGACTTAATGGGCAAATATCTCTGAGTCAAGTTTTGTTATTGCGAGCAGCTAATTTATTTATTTATTTATTTTACATTTGTGGACCGGGAGAAGTCTGACTGAGCTAGTAATATAGCCCTTTTTCAGCAGAGGCCCAGGGAGAAAAGCTCCAGTAACAGTTATACAATAAAGTAAATAAAAAATGTTACTGATCACAGTAGCACTCTGGCTATCTTTAAAACAGTCTTCAAGTTTCAAATGTTAACACATAATTAGTAATAGAGACCATGGGAAAGACTGAGATAGACGTATTGTTACTAGTTATCTTATTAGTTCTTTATAGACATTGACTGATTTTAGGGGATGCTCTTGGAGAGGAAGTTGAGAAAGAGGGTTATTCTGAAACATAAATAATTTAGGGTGATAGACGAAATAGGCAAGACCTGGAGGCAATAGATGTGTTACAGACAGACGGGGGTAGAGGTTAATGTATGGGGTAGAGTTCCAGAAGAACATTAACATATGGGTAAGGTGACAGTTTATGGAGGGTGAGTACAGGAGCAGGACGAGAACGTTTTTAGGTGTTCTCTTGCTGCTTCTTTGAATTGTTTTGGATTTTTTTGTTGATCTAATATGATATGGAAGCTTGTTCCTTGCAATGGTTGGGTGATACTATAAAGGCTGCTACCCATTTTAGACCTAGGTTTGTATACACATAGTAGATCTTGGTCAGAGCTTCGAAATACTCTAGTTGGAGAGTAGTGGGATATTAGGGAGGGTAGGCTAGGTGAATAGAGAGGTTGATGTAGTAAAGAATGAATAATCTGGAGCTGACAGAGAAGAAGCAAATTGGGTAATTCCGGCCAGTTTAGGTGTAAAAGTGAGACACAGTGATGAGTTTTGAATGTATGTTGAGCAGAGAATCTGGCTATCTTATTATAGGTAGAGCTGAGTTTTGCTAGGAGTGTGTTATTAAGGTTTATTAGAATCTGAGACCCATATAGTAAACTAGGTAATAAGTAGGAATGTGATAGGGTAACTTTAGCTTTGTAAGAAACTTTTTATTTCTGTATAGGAGTCCTAGTTTTTGATGGGTCTTCTTGATGCAGTTATTGATGTGCAGGTCAAATTTAAGTTGGTCGTCTATTATGACACCCAGGAGTTTGGTGCTTGTATCGGCTATTATAGGGGTTTTGTTGAGAGAGAGTATGGTAAAAGTGAATTTAAGATGGGTAATAGTTTTTGGGTGAAAGATCAGGAGTTTAGTTTTCTTAGGGTTAAGTATTAGGTGGTTGTTGGTGAGCCTGGTTTCAATGGAGGTGAACGCTGCCAGTGTTTTGGAGATGAGATCTGAGGGAGAATCAGTGATGGTAATCACAGTGGAATCATATGCGTATTGTATAAGGGATGACTGAGAGCAAGAAGTATGGAGTTGGTTTGTAAAAATGTTAAATAGCAGTGGACCTAATATAGAACCCTGAGGGACACCTATATTTATGGGAAGAGGAGGGGAGAGTGTACAGAGCCATTTCACAGATTGTAGCTGATCGGATAAAATGAAGATGTGATTTTTCTGCTAGGTAGAGCTATTTAAAGTGTTCAATATCATGAGAATAAATGCCATGTAAAAGGCATTGTGTAATATGTCTTTTTAATGTACGTATATATTTATATACAAAAAAGAAAATTTTAAATGTATATCTCATTGTACACAAATTTTGCTAAAATTATTTAATCAACTGATTTTATCTATTTTTATTGGAAAAAACTTTTAAAATATAATAGTCAATTATTCACTTGTGACTTAAATATAATTAAAGAAATTATGTCATTGTGTTAACCAACAATTTTTTGTAATGAAGTATAAAAAGGTTAGGGACCAATGAACTTCATTCTGATGAAGTCTTTATGAAGATGAAAGTGCTGAATAAATCAGTCTTTCAACTGGTTCATTTTGTTTCTGAGTTGAGGGGAGGCACTACTGAAGTGTCCAATTGGTTAATAGTGGTATTTATACACCTCATCTTCCTATGTTGTGTTTTTTGTGGTCATTCTATGCACCACTATCCTTGATCTCATTTCCTCATCCTCTGTGACCTCTGACCTCTGGGTCATTCATTTGAATATGTACTTCCTTCCACTCTTTTTCCTTTCCCTTCAACTTACAGTTCACTGCAGTTCTTTTTCTTCTTATCCACCTCAGCTCCACCTTTTCTTCTTCTTTCATTTTCTACTTTTGGTTTTGAACAGATTCATATGAGTTAAAAACAACCACTACAAAAACCACATATTCATATTAAAACTGAAAGAGAAACGTCATTAGTGGATAAGCATGCAATACTGAGGATGTGTGTGTTTCTAGTGCTCCCACTGCTGTGACTCCCCTACTCTTTAGTTGATATGCTTTAGCAATATCTTTCGGCTTTTTCTGGTTAGGGGTCACCACAGTGGATCACCGGCCCAGAAATTGATTGACAGTGGAGTTTTTACAGTGTCAAGTTGCCAGCCTGGCATCCAAACTTCACAAAAAGCACACAGATACACGCATCTACTGCATGTCTTTAAAACTCATTCAGCTACAGGAACGACATGTTGATATGCTTTGCTACTGGAATTTCCACATACTTGCTACAGTAATTGTTCCCCATCTCCACAGTTTTTATGTGCATAGTTTCAAAAGTGTCTGTTTTGAATAAGACTGTATTTTGTGTGATTTCTACTGTTAGTCTACGTTCTTCAATTTTACCCTCCCCAGTTTACATAGCATCGAGTTCAGCTTTCAAAGTTTACATGCAAAAATTATGCTTCACAAAAATAACAACTTAAGATGGATAAAACAAATAAGCCATTATTTCTTAGACTGAAAACAGCATCTTGACATCCTTGAATTCTTAAGCTGTAATGGATGGTAAGCAAACTTTTCTAAATCCCAGTGATGGTTAGATTACAAGTCATTTACATACAGTCATGCCCTTTTAGAAAAAATGTGAAGAGACTGTTTTTCTTCAATAGTGCAAAATCTCAGCCAGTAATAATAAAATCAAAAATGGTATACAGAGGTTTCCCAACCCATGGCACAGACAGATAAAGCTCTTATTGTACCCCAGATGACCCAGGTTTGATGAGTGGCATGAGTGCTGCAGGAACACGATGGGAATGAGCAGCTGATGTTGGGTTGCAGGACTGGCCAGTCCTGGTGGGGATGAAGCTCCCATGGTTCATTGCAATAGAAGCAGTAAGAGCTGGGTGAGATCAACATTGCAGGCAGGATACCTCTTGGATTTGACTTTGTGCATGTGCACCTGAAGCAAGAAACATTTGCAGGCTGCCGTGAGATGGGAGGGAGTTGGGGTATACTCCATGTCAGCAATATGATGCTGTACTACCATCCTCAGTCTCCGCATTGGGCCCAGATGTGGGAGAGGCAAAAGCAGGTTGAACAGTTCCAAGGAATAAGGAGAGGAGGAGGTGGCGACTGATCATCAGCTGTGAGTAAGGGGGGGTAAAAAATGATAGACAACACTTCTACATCGACTTCAAAAATGCAATAACTATACATTCTTAGATAAAGCCAGACATGTCAATTCATTTAATTTAACACAGTCACTTTTTTTAAATTAATGTTCATTATGAGACAGAATAATTACCCATCTAGAATAGGCATCAGGATATACACTTTTAAAATGCAGCAAAACCAGTTACGGAATATAGAAGGTTGCTCAGCTCGGGCAATATTTCAGCATTCCAGTCAAACCAGCTATAAAACTGGAAAACAGTAGAAAGTCTGAAAAAATCTAATTCAAGCCAGATGAAAGGCACAAAGCAAATGGAATGCAAACAGCGGCATGCACTTTATAAGAAATGTTTAGAGATATCATGTATCTTCCATTTAATATATAGCTGTTAAGAAAAACTCATACCATGATATTAAGTCCTTGGTCTGTTGGCCCTTGTGCAACGATGTACTCAAATCCTGTCTCATGGACATCCATTGGCCTTCTGTATTTAAAAATAGTCCCTGCAATGTTGAAGTTCTTTGGACTGTCTACTTTATAATTTCCGTTGAAGAAGAAATGCCCCATCTCATCGGCAATAGCTTTAGTACAAATCAGGAAGAAAAAATCAAGCTCAGTTAGAGAGAGTTAACAACAGGGGTTGACAGAAGAAATCATACCCTCCACATTATTTTAAAAACTATAAAAACTGTGTTGGCTGCATAAATAATACAGGAACAGATGGCACATGTGATAAGTATGTACTTGGTTATCATTTTTACAATATCAGTGTGCTGCATTCAAACAAAAACATCTAAATATCATATTTATATATAAAGAAAATCATAGTGTGTTGGTAGTAAAATTAGTTTACAATGCTGTAATAATTACTGAATCTAGAACAGAAGCATACTTTTAGTATTTGATTATTTCAATATCTAAAGTATGGATAGTAAACTATTTTATTTATTTATATTTGCTGACCAGGAAAGTCTGACTTGGCAAAATTAATTTTCAGTGGAGACCCATTGAGAAAAGCTCTGCACAGAAATTGAAGAATGTCATACATTAACACAAAGAATAAAAATCACATAGGTTAACAATAACTACATAGTGATATGATTAAGCTAAAGCTCTTAATAAAGTACTAGAACATAACTCAAATCCTGCGATATTGTGATGAACTTACAAGACAGGTTACATTACAATATAGTAGTAGATATTTCTGATGCCAAAGATCAAGTTGAGGTGGTAAGAGAAAAAAGTACTGCTGATAGACAGGGTTAAACGAACTAGAAGTATAACAGCTGATTAGTACTTAAACTGGGACAGATGATATTTACAGAGATTTGCATTTTGAAACAGAATGAAGGTTAGGTGGTAGAACATTGCATATGGTAGAATTAGAATACAGTGAAATAGTAAATAGTAAATTCAACTGCAGTTCTTGTGCTTACACTTAAGGTATTAGCCTGGAGTTGACATATCCAGGAGTTGATTTTTGCAAACTTTTAATTTTTCAATTTACTTTAACTGTTTTGGTAGGGAGTTCCAAAGTTTGGAGACATAGCAGGAGGAGTGAATGACTAGCAGGGTTATTAGATTTGGTGGTGAGTAAAAGTGATTTATTCTGAGAGCATAGCTCCCTTTCTGGGGAATAACATTTTATTGTTTTATTTAGTGCTGGGCAGTTTTCTGGTTTATATATTAGGTTATGGGCAAGAAATAGTTGTGAGAATGTAAGATATTGTGAGAGCTCTAGCCAGTATAATTGTTTAAAGGCGATGCAGTGGTGACATTTTGTAGGTAGACTGGTAGCAAATCTAGCAACTTTGTTGTAACAACTGTTTAGTTCCATTTTTGAGTGCTATGAAGTTTAGTCAGGATAGGAGAGGCACAGATGAAAGATGGTAGTAAGAAGGTTGATGTAAGTTTTTTTTTTCTTGTGCTATCAGTGGGATAGTATTAACTTCTGAATAACAAACCAACATTCTGGTATTTTTAAAACAGATTGGAGAATGTTTAGATCAAATGTTACATGTTCATCTTCTGTAACTCTCAGCAGCTTTGATTGTTGCACTATTTCCATTCAGGTGTTATTCTCAGAGAGTATTTTGAAACATTGTTTTTGACCTGAGAAATGTTTTGGGGAGAAGAGTATTATTAATTATTATTATTATTATTATTATTATTGTCACTGCAGTGGTGGTGCTACGGTAGCCTTGTCGCCTCACAGATAGACGTTGCCCATTCGATTCTCAGTTAGAGCATCTTCTGTGCAGCGACATGCGTGAATGGGCGTTCCTTCGTTGAAGGTTGTACGTTAGGCCCGGCAAGCCAGTACGTAAAAATCTACTGCCAATTATTAGCGGACTGGAGTTCCGCTGTGGCGACCCCTAACCAGGGAAAGCTGAAAGACACAAACAAACACAAACAAAATTATTATTGTTATTATTATTATTAACTTATCATTATTATTATTGTTTTATTATTATTTTATTATTATTATCATTTTAGGATTTAGAAGAAGGTAAATGAGGTTTGCTAACAAACCAATTTGTCCAGGGACATTTCGGGGGGTTAAATGAATATATTAGTAGAAGTTAAGAGGGTAGGGGGGTTGAAAGGGTTCAGTGGAAATCAGGGATGTTGGGGAGGAAATGAGGTAGGGGTAGAGAGGGGTTTATGCATGTGTAAATGGGTAGGGAATCCACATTTTGATGTGAACTTGCAAAGGCAGGGTACGCCCATGACGACCTGTAGGTATACCAGGAGAAAAGGTAGGCTTCTGGGTACTGGTTGCTGGCATTTCGTCTGTATGTATGCATTTATTTATTTGTTGATTTATTTATTTTTCTTTTCATGAGTAGGGGATAGTCAGTATGTGTGTTAGGCTTACTTGGGCTATATGGTGTGATGCCAAAAGACTTTTGTTGTTCAGGTTTAGGGCAGTGTTCATGGTTTCTTGATCATGTCGGCAGTTGAGGAAATTTGGTATTTGCACAGCTCAATCACCTTCTTTGGGTCTTTTGGCGACAGCGACTCATTGCATTTTCTTATTCTCCCAGTGAAAGGCTTGAGTGGTTCATTGGTGGTGTTGGGACAGCAGAATAGGGGGCTTAGCTATCTCCAACTGGAAGAACGTGTTTTGGAGGCTGGAGTTGCTCACAATAATGGCAGTTTCTACATATGAGCAGCGAGGTACGAACACTTGTGGGGGTTGATGGGACCGTTTCAGGCTCTGGAGTAGTGGCAGAGAGTTTGATTATAATTTTTTTTGAAAGGCATACCTTTTTGTTTTGTGTATATCTTTTGTTTTGTGTGGTTGGTCCGTGTTCATAGCATGGTAGCTTTCTGGCAGATTAGTGCTTTTCTTGAAGACTGAAGGACAGTCACATAAGCTCAGACTTTGTACCCCTCAGAAGTTCATGCTACTACAGAACCGGTATTTTGTTAACTCATTGCAGTGGTAAGAACAGTGCTGAAGTGTTTTTTTCTATTCTATGCCTACGTCCCACTATTATTTATGGCTTTATAGATTTTTAATTTCTGAGACATATGATGCAACCAACCACTGGGCTCTAATGTGTGGTGTTCCTTATAAAATTTGTAGTCTTCTGACAAATCTCTATATTGACTGGATGGCTAAACTCACTAAATAATCAAGTCTGCAGCGAGCATTTTGCTGAAGCGAACACTATTACGCTAGCATGGCTGGTACTCCCTAGGTTTCTTGCACCATGAGGTTTAGAAGTGAGGTTTGCTGTTGGTTGAAGAAAGCCATGTAGGAGGGGCTTGAACGATGGACCGGAGGGGTTAACATGTAACCCTTGGCTATCCAGATTTATTCGGAGTGGCCAGACTTTACTTCACCTTGCTTTACTATCTCATAGGTTGCTCTGTTCCTCATAAAATTGCAGTTTCCTGGCAAGTTGTGGGGGTGAAGTCCATTCGATGTTAGGCAATGAAAATCTCATTTTCGGTTGGTATGCAATATTTATGCCTTTTCTTTACTTACCTATGATGCATTACTGTAGGTCGAGTGTGCATTATGTGATGTCTCAATAGTGTTTTATATTACGGCATTTATTGCTTGTAGATCCTCTGTCCTAATGGTTCAATTGTACTCCGGTTACCAGCAGATGAGTATCGGGGAGGTGGCGTACATTTAACAAACTCAGGGATTTTAGCAAGTCAGAAGTTCGGGGGCATGATCTGCAGGAAAAGAAGGGAGCAATTACAGTTGTATGGCATTTCTTTTAAGTTACTTTAATGTGGGGTTTTTTTTCTGGTCATGGTGAATTGTTGGGAATTTAGTGTGAAGGGCAGACACCCTTCCATTTTGCCCTGTGTTGGTGGTGTGATCTGCTCCACTGGAGTGGTGTGGCTGCTTTGTGGTGCATTTGGTGGTGTTTTTTTTGTGATTTCCATGATGGGTTTGAGAGCATATTTCGTATTCTAGAGCTTCCCATGAAAACAGCAGCGCAGCCTCAGTAAGGTACTAACGGTCCTGGTGGTAGGTGGAGGTTGGCGAGATTTCTGGTGTTTAGGAGCACCATCCCCCTTTTTACCTCAGAGTACAGAAATATATATATATATATATATATATATATATATATATATATATATATAAATAAAACAGTACTTCACTGTCTGTTTGAAGGGGTGGGGATTAACATATTATTTACATTCTCACTGGACAGTTAAATCTATTCAAACGGTAAAGGTTTGGACTTATGTCCTTTGCAGATATCTGAGATATTTTTGGTTTCCTGACAGTAAATTGTCTTGGAAGATGTATGCATCATTGGCGACATAGGTAGTTTGTGAAGACTATCACGTACGAGTGGGTATAAATGCTTATTTACAATGGGAGTAAACTCCTGTTACTAGATTAGTCATGTCAGCATCAGGATAGATCGCCTCTGTCACAGGGGTTCAGCATCGTATAATTTTGGTAGTTTATATATTATTTCTGTTTGCATACCTCTCAACTAGTGTGCCTGCACTGGCAGTTGGTGGGGGGGGGGATCTTTCAGAAGAGTATGTCCCAGGCCTCGGCACAGATTTGTGCTGAATGTCATGTGTATGCAAAATCTGTTATCCTATCAGATTTCTAAGTTTGTAAGAGTAATATTTAGAATTGTCCCTAATTTTGGCATTTGTCCCATTTTGTTTATGGGTTTGTCCA
Organism: Protopterus annectens; assembly: GCF_019279795.1. Taxonomy (NCBI): domain Eukaryota; kingdom Metazoa; phylum Chordata; order Ceratodontiformes; family Protopteridae; genus Protopterus; species Protopterus annectens. Next base: position 497,724,968 of record NC_056750.1, read on the forward strand.
GGTTTCTTGCTCTAGGAGGTTGAGTGGTATGCAATGAATGTCCAGGTTTTGCCTCATATTTTGGCCCACATTTCATAAAATGGGGGTTATCTGGCAAATTACTGGCACGTCATTAAACCTGAAGAAAAAATGATGATGAACATTTGAGTTTCAGGCTTCCTACCTTTGAGAAGTCAGGTTAATGCAACACCAGTTATTTTTAAACTGTCTTAATTTTTTTTTTTTTTTTTTTGGTCTTACAAACTTTTGTCCCTAGTTTTGGACCTTTGGCTTGCTTTAGTTTTCAGCTTTGTCCACATGTTTGGTTTAAGAGGTTGAGAAGTAAGGCTTGCACAAAGTTTTCTGCTATTTGCAGTAACAGGACTCACTGATTGCAGAGGAATGCGGCGGTGCCAGGTTATTGAAGATAGGGGATGTGGGATAGGGTAGCAGCTATGCAGGTGCAGAACAAGTTAGGCTTTTGGCAAGGCTTACTGTTGTCTTTAAGAAGTTTTGTAGTGTGTGCAGAGGATTTATACTTTTCTTTTGCAGATGTGGAAGTACAGAGTGAGCATCAAGTTGATGGCCTGATGTAGGTGTACCCGACAGGCAATGGGTGCGGCTGTGGTGGATATTCTGGGTGCCGGAGTGGTCACAGTGTGGTCGCACATGGGGAAACGCAGAGTTTGCATCAGTTGGAGAAACTGAGTTTGCTTCAGTTGGTAGGCTCATCAGGTGATGGATTCTGTTGGGGTGGATGTGCCAGTCTCCTGAGTGCTGCACAGTGATGTCACAGGGAACTCTATGTTATTGGTGCTTAGTAAGGCATGTCCAACTTGCGAGGGGGTTGGGAGTAGTGAGGGGGCAGGCGGGGATGCAGTACATCAGCGGCAGGGTAAATTGGGTTCAGGGATCATTTATGAGGAGTTTGGGATTGTCCTCAAGTGGGGAAGAGACCCAAAATGTGACAGTTTGGGGGTTATGCTAGCTGGGTTTGATTTTTTTTTTTTTTTTTTTTTTTGCATGCAGTCAATCAGATATAGACACTTTATTTGGATCTCCCTTCTTACTGGTGTGATGAGGAGATGTGAGGAAAGGTTTTCTGTTGTTAAACAGAAGCTAGGGCATGGTAGGTGGGTTTGAATTTTGGGCAAGGTTATGCAGATGGATGGCCCGGTGGTAGGTGCTACTTGAGTAGCATTGTTCTTTATTAGTTTGGCAGGAGCTGGTAGGCAGTCAGAGGTAGACATGTTATCTGGATCCACTTTGCTGGGGAGTTGGATGTCTGAGGAAAGGGTTTCTGTTAAGCAGAAGGTAGGGTCTAAGTAAGACATTGCGTTCCTGGGGTGGCTGATGGATATAGGTCATGGTTGTAAACATCAGATGTGAATGTAATGTGATTATAATCTGGGGAAGATTTTGGTGGGGAAGCTTTAATTACTTGGGCTTGAGAGCAAAGTAAGGCAGTTCATTGGTAAGGAGGATTTAGCCAAGTGTAGTATAGTTGCATGGGTGGCAAGGCTATGAGAGTTTAATAAATCTTGGTTGGGGGTTCATTGGCTTGTGGGGAGGTAGGGCATTTCTAGAGTGGCTACATTTGGGTTGCAGGACCTCGGGGAACCCATTATAAGGAAGGCCTATGGTAGGGCATTGCCATACCATAGGCCCTACCATGGGCCTATGGTAAGGCAATGCCCTACCATAGGCCTTCCTTATAATGGGTAGGGCATTGCCATATTGGTAAAATTTATGGTGCAGTTGCTTGTCGGAAGGAGTTTGTTGGGAAAGATGTGGTTATTTTGCTGGCTTGAGAACAAGGTAAGACAGTCCCATTGGTCAAGGAGAAGTTAGTTGTGAGTAGTAAAATTACATGGGGGACAAGGGTATGTGAACTTAATTCTGGTTGGCGGTTCATTGGTTTGAAGTGTTGGGGTAGATTTGATAGTGTGAAGTCTGACAGACATTGACTATTGACAACATAGCTTTGGTTTTGAGGGTGGATTTGGTAATGGAGGTTTATTGGGCAACAGTTCATGTGGTCTTTTCTCTAAGGGATGTATTGTTCTGCAAATATTATGATGCCATTAAAGGTTTCTTGTTTATATTGGGTACTCAGTGTGATTGCTATTCTATTTATTAGAATGGAAATGTTATTTTGGACATTGCGTACACTGGGCAGTAAAACAGGGTTGTAGATCAGCTTGAGGGTGTGCAATTCTTGAGTGGTTTCACATGGTGTGAGCTAGCATTTTGGTGGTGCATTTGGCAGGTAATGACCTGGGAGTCATTGTGAAGCTACTACTGGTAATTAGATAAGTGAGATTGGGGGGGGGGGGTTATGGTTTGTTTAGCATGGGAGAGATCTGTTGTTTAATTTCAGCAGTTTAGGCAATTTTCTACTTTGGCTATTTATGTGTTAGGGCTTTGAGAGGTGATGGCACAGATCCAGTCTGGTTAGGCAGGATGGAGAACACCAAATAATATTTGAATTAATGCCTTTTAATGAGTGACTAGGTTGTTTGAAGTTGGGTAAGAGAGAGGAGGAACAGCCTGGTCAGACTGGTGGGTGGAGAAGAGGGTCAGGCTTGCCCTCTTCTGTTCTCCCTCTGGTGTTGGATGTTCATTTCAATGAGTTGGGAAAGGGAAGTGAACAGTAGGATGCTGCTTGTGAAGTAAAGTATGTGAGCGGAGGAAAGGATGCTGCTTATTTGGTTGTTGGTAAATCTAGTGAGTGGTGAGACGCTGCTGCATAAGTAAATGAAGTGAGTGACGGGATGTTGTTTCATAAGTAAATAAGTGAGTTGAGGTAGGGATGGTGCTTAGTTGATTGGATCTGTAATTCAATAAATGGTAAATGCAGTGAGTGGTGGGACGGTGCTGCATAAGTAAAGTAAGTGAGTGGGGGTATGGACGCTGCTTACTGCATCAGGAGGAGTGAGGTCACGTTATCTTGATTAACATTACATGGATGTTTGTGCTGTGATTAAAATCAGCTATATTGTGTTTTAGTTATTAATAAATATGGTTTATCAAAGTTATGTTTATGAAGTTCAATAAAGGTTGTCAAATGTCATTCAGTGTCATGTGTTTATTGAAGGGGAGCAGGACAAATGAGGTTTGGTAACAAACCAGTTTGTCCAGGGGCATCTTCGGTGGGGGGGGGGTAGTTAGATGAATATATTAGTAGGAGTTAAGTGAGTAGGGTGGATGAAAGGGTTAAATGGGAATCAGGGATGTTGCTGAAAACATGAGGTAAGGATAGGGAGGGAGGGGCTTAAGGGGTTTATGCAACTGTAACTGGGTAGGGAATCCACATTTTGGCATGAACTTGTTACCCGCCCTCCTGCCCCCTATTTTGGGGGAAAAATGGGAATTGTGGTAATTTATCAGTTCGTGTAGGGTGGAGAAGAGGGGCAGGCTTTCCCCCTTCTGTTCCCCCTCTGGTGTTGGATGTTCATTTCAATGAGTTGGGAAAGGAAAGTGAACAGTAGGATGGTGCTTAAGAAGTAAAATAAATGAACAGAGGGAAGGATGCTGCTTATTTGGTTGTTGGTAAATGCAAAGAGTGGTGGGATGCTGCTGCATAAGTAAATAAAGTGGGTGATGGGATGCTGTTTCATAAGTAAATAAGTGAGCTGAGGGAAGGACAGTGCTTATTTGATTGAATATGTAATTCAATAAATGCAGTGAATGGTGGGACGGTGCTGCATAAGTAAATAAAGTGAGTGATGGGATGCTGTTTCTTAAGTAAATAAGTGAGTTGAGGTAGGGATGGTGCTTATTTGATTGAATCTGTAATTCAATAAATGATAAATGCAATGAGTGGTGGGACGGTGCTGCATAAGTAAAGTAAGTGAGTGGGGATATGGACGCTGCTTATTGGGTCAGGATGAGTAAGGTCACGCTATCCTGATTAACATTACATGGATGTTTGTGCTGTGATTAAAATCAGCTATATTATGTTTTAGTTGTTATTAATAAATATGGTTTAACAAAGTTATGTTTATGAAGTTCAATCAAGGTTGTCAAATGTCATTCGGTGTAATGTGTTTATTGAAGGGGACCGGGACAATATTTTCTTATGCATATTTCAATGGATGAGGAGGAGTACCGGATGAGGTTATTAAGTTCTGAGAGTGTTGGAGTGTGTGTGATCTGCAAATTGTATTATAGTTGCATGATTGGAGGCTGTGTGAAGTTTACATATAAAGATATTGAATAGGGGGGCGGAAGCAGTGATTCTTGTTGGACTTCAGAGGAAGCAGGTAGGAAGGGTAAAATGTCTTAGGACCATTTTACTGTCTGATGTCTGTTTGTGAGATAGCTATGAAACTATGACAGGGTTGAGTGGGAGAGGCTGAGGGGTGATAGCTCTAAGAGTAGATTTTGCTGAGAGACATTATAGAGTACTTTTGATATCTCAAGTAAAATAGGTGATACTAACTGGCCAGAATTTCTCATGTGCTTTATGGTGTTTGTGCTGCTATGTTTGGGATGAAAACCATGTTGGGTATTAGAGAAAAGATTAGTGTTGAATACGTTTGTAAATGGGTAGATTTTTGATAGACATTTTAAGATAGGCTATGAGTTTATAGTTGGTGATTTACCCAGATGTGCCCCACTTTTTCCAGCGGGCTGAGACAGCGTTTTCTGAGAAAGAATGATTTATAAGGATAGAGACATGGTAGGTGCAGGTCTATACTGCTATTTTCAGATAATCAAGAGGAAATCTGTCTGCTGCTAAGTTGACTGATGTTAGTGTATGCATACATTTTGATTTAAGTGTATACAGATATTTTTTATAGTTGCTGTTGGGACAGGCTGGAAACAAAATGGACCTGGGCTCAGATGGAAAGGTGGGGGATATAAGGAGAAAACAGCTGGTATAAAATGGGAATTGAATTGGGAAGTGATGCTGTCTTTGTTGTTGTTTGCTGTGTGCAAGGATATGTTGCACTGACTGGGATAAAGAATTTGATTAATGGAGGACCAGAAGTGATTTAGATCACTCTGATGTGTATGTTGGAGCAGTTGTTAGTAGAATTGCTTGTCTGACTTAATCTTTTATTTAGTAAGATTTTTAGGTGTCTGAAATTTTGATAGACACACTGTTTTGTTGTAAGTTATTTTGCCCATGGTTTCCCTCTCAGGGTCATGAGTTATTATTTTTTTTCCCCCTCCTGGGGCCATTAGTTATTTGGCTCATTTAGTTAACCAGGTGGCTCAGTTGATTTAAATCCTTTTGGATGACATAGTGCACAGTGAGTCAATATATTAAGAAATGTGTTGAAATTAAATATCGCCTCATCAAGAAGTAGAGTCACTGGAAGTGACAAGTTGCAGTGTCTTAGGCTATTCTTAACTTCTTCTTTGAGTTTTCTGAGACTGTATACTTCTTTGCAGATGACGTGAATTTTTTAATATTTAGTTGTCTTAGTGTAATTATGGGCAGATGATCACTGATTTTATCAGGAGAACATCCAAATGAGCTTATACTGAGTGGGTTGGAGGTAAGAATCCAGACAAGAATGAAATGTCTATTTGTAGTTTTATTGAATCTTGAATTTATATTGATAAGCTGAGTGATGTTATAGAGATGTAGTGTGTAGTTGAAGGTGGTTCTATTGGTGAGCTGCCAGTCTGTGTTAAGATCAGCAATTATTATGGTTTGAATGTGTATGTTATGAGGGGGTCTACTTTACATGGTCGACTCTTCAGAAAGTTGACTTTCGAAAAGCCGACCATGTAAAATAAACACATAACACACACCAAACACTTACCTTTCCACGCCCCCCCCACCATAACTTAAATATACCAACTCTGAGATCACACTACAGTGCAGAAGAGGAAATGTTCCCATTTCGCACTGTACGGAGATAGCAGTTCCCCATGGTCAGCTTTTTGAAAGTCGAATATAGGGTCTCGGCCATATGAAAGTCGACTTTCTGAAAAGTCGACCATGTGAAGGGGACCCATTATGAGATGCACAGCATAGCAAAGATGATAGAGATTACTATGCTATCGACCCGGAGGTCATTTTGGTACTAGTCAATACCCAAAATTACATTTAGTGATGACTGCCCATGTGTGGGAGGGTTGTGAGCACTATCCTTCGTAAGAATTTGTCTTAGAGGTGCTCTGCTTCACATGAACTGCTAGCCTGTTTCAAAGACATGGCTGTTGCTGGGAGATAAATCTGTCCTCCAGCATGTCTTGTTTACGTCATGGAGACCATATTTAGGTCCCTGTAATGGGTAGCTCTAGACCCATTTGTTTTATGGATATACAGTAAGTTCATTAGGTTTGGGTCTTGAGTTGCTCTGTAGGCCAGGCATAAGTCTCCCCTAAGAAGTCTATATGATATGGAGTATAGTGCCAGGTATTTTAGTCGGTCTGTGTAAGGCACATGCTAGAGGCCTTTGATCTTCTTTGTTAGAAACCTTTGAGGTCTCTCTAATTGCTGAGGTGCTTTGTATGGTACATACCGAATAGGACATTATACTCAATTATGGGCAGTATAAGTGCCAAGTATAGGGGGGGGTTATAACTTATTTTGCTTTCAAGGCAATGCCTTCACTAATCAAGTTAGCTATGTGGTAAGCTTTCCTTACAATGGTAGACACGTGGTGGTCGAAGTTAAGTTCACAGTAACCTGTGATCCCAAGTCCCTTACCACTTCATGGGTACTTAGGGTATTGTTATTGATTTGACAGTGCGAAGGGACATTATTTGTGCTGAAGGGAATGATGATGCATTACTCTGCACTGAGTCTGAGATTGTGACTAATACACCAGTCGTTGGTCTGTGTGAGACCATCCTGAAGTATATGGACATCATTTGGGGATTCAATGATCGCACCTAGTTTGGAGTCATCTGCAAATTTGGTCAGCCAAAACCCTTTAGTTTTGACCTGAATTTCTGAGAAGTACATACCAAACAGTAGGGGGCCCAGCACTGACTCATGTGGCATCCTGTTGGTAACAGGTATGTTGATTGAAGTGGAATCACTCACTTTGATAGTGTATGTCCAGTTTGTGGGGCAGTTGTCAACCCATCTCACAATGAAGGGATTTACATTCAGTTTGCTAAGTTTATCTGTAATGCCTGAATGTGGGATTGTGCTGAAAGCCTTTGCCAAGTTAAGGTATACTGTGTGCACAGATTTGCCCTCATCAATGGCCTTTGGTCACACTTTCAAAGAAATCCAGCAGATTTAACAGGCAGGATCTGCCCATCACAAAGTCAAATTTGGTAGGATCCAGGGTTTGGAGGTCACCTATGTCTTTATGTATGAGATCCATAATGATACATTCCACGGCCTTACAGATGATGCTGGTCAGACTTATGGGTCTGTAATTCCCTGGGTCTGTTGCTAGCCACCTTTGTGGAGAGGAATAACTGTAGATGTTCTCTATTCCACAGAAACAAAGTCTGTGGTTAGGCTATGTTTTAAAAGGGTACTTAGTGTAGATGCTAGTTCATGTTTTAGCCCGTTTAGAAGACAGCCTTTGATGTCATCTGGTCCCATTGAGGCCATGTTCTTTGTCTTGGACAGGGCTTTGAGGACCTGCTCTTCAGATATGTAAGGTGGGGGAAGTTTGGGGAAGGGTTTGTTGTAAGTTAGGAGGGGAAAAGGGAGTGACATTTTCAACAAACCTATCCACTAGCAGGATCGCCATCTTTCTGAGGTCAGTATGTGTGATACTGTGGGCCACCAGTTCTGCACATGCTTGGATCCTACCCTTTAGGTTATGTACATAGCTGTAAAAGGCCTTATGGTTATCCTTGACAGTACTTGCTAGGTTTATCTCAAAGGAGCTCTTGGAACATTTGACAAGTTATTTTATTTACATATTAAGGCTGAGGAAGGTGCTTTCCATTGTTGGGTTCTTGTCTTTGTTTTCTTGGAAAACAACATTTTGCATTTATTGTTGACTTTGCTGTTGTTGGAAGTTCACCATGGCAGTTTGATTTTACTTGGGGCTCTGGCTTTGATTCTATCTGGAACAGCCAAATTTATACACTAATGCAAGTGATTGTACAGGGCTTTAGTGTAAGCTTCGACATAGTTTCCACTTTCAGCTTGTGGTGGAGCTTGGAATGCACTTATACCAGTTTACTATCATGTTGTCAAGATGGACTCAAGTTGAATGGTCATAACATCGACTCACAACCTCGAAAACTGACAGTATCAAAATCCAGTAATGTCGAAATACAAATTTAATGTGATTTTGGGGTAAGTGCTAACATGGATTGAGATGGGGGCAAGATTTGTACTTCTGCATTATCGGTGTTCGACATTTCCAGCATTGGAGGTTCGGATTTCGCACAAAGTATATTCAACCAAGTCTGTCTCGACAACATGATAGTAAACCATTTATGCCTTCACCTAGGAGGGTATAGTTTGCCTTGATGAAGTTCTTTAGTCTGATTTCACTTTTTGTGAGTTCTGGTGTTAGAGTCAGCTCAAAGGTAACAGATCTGTGGTCAGTTTTAACTAATGAGGGTACAGCAGTTGCAGCAGTGCATTTGTTTGACATGTTGGTGAGGACCAGATCTGGAATGTTTGTTCCTCTTGTCAGAGTATGAACAATTTGTTCCAGGGCATTTGAATTCACAAAGTCAAGATATACTGGTATTATCTCTTGCTGGCATATAGTGCTGTAATATATATGATTTTATAATGATTAATCTTAATACCACGAGATAAGAAATTCTGCATTGTTATAATCGGGGATGTGTTGATGGTTTGGGGATATATCTAGAGTATTTTTGTAAATTATAACAAAACTACCTACTCTTTTTTATTTCTCCCATCCTTCCTGAGAATACTGTAGTCTGGTAGAGTAATTTCTTCATAATGTATTTCTGTTTTTTTGCCCCAAGTTTCAAAAGTGACAAGCTTGTCAGCATTATAAAATACTATATAAGCATGTGTATCTTGTACTCTTATACAGATGCTTCTAAGATTCATGTTTAGTAGCAGCAGGGCCTCTTATTTTTTCACCTATAAAAATACATTAAACATTTTAGAATGAATGGTAGCTGTTTTTTGAGTTGACTGCTATATATATATATATATATATATATATATATATATATATATATATAGTTACCCGAGCACCTGAACAGCATATGGTCAATATTTCAGATGATTGATCACAGTAAACTACAAAAATACAACAAATAAAAAGACATTACAGCAGGGGGGCAAGCCCCCCTGCAACCCCCACACCCCCCTACTTAAATATACCAACTTTGAGATCTTGCTACAGCAGGGAATAGGAATACTTCCCGTTCCACACTGTATCGGTGTAGCATGATCTTGGTGTTGGTATAATTAAGTAGGGGGGGTGCAGCCCCCCCCCACATGGGGGTTGCAGGGGGGCGTAACCCCCTGCAGTAACATCTTCTTGTTTGTTGTTTTTTTGTTTTGTTCATAGTTTACTGTAATCGATCATCTGAAATATTGACCATATCGTCTCGACCATATGCTGTTGGATATTTCAGCTGCTCAATCTTTTCATATGTAAGCATATATATATATATATATATATATATATATATATATATATATATATATATATATATATGGGTCTACTTTGGATGACCGAAACGCCAGTTCGCCGACACGCAAAACACCGAGACCAAACAACCGAAAACACACAATACCGACAACTCACAAAACCGAACACCATTACACCGACACACAAAACATAAACTACACATTACACACAATTACATATCCACTAACCTTAACCCAAACCCTAACCCTAAGGTCCGACTCTACCGCACACTTACCCTACCCGCACCCTAACCCTAACTCACTTAACCCACCCCTAAACCTAAAGTCCATCACTATCGCACACTTATCCTACCTGCACCCTAACCCTAACTCACTTAACCCACCCTAAAACATAAAGCCCGTCACTATCACACACTCACCCTACCCGCACCCTAACTCACTTAACCCACCCCTAAACTACAGTCCGTCATTATCACACACTTAAAATACCCGAACCCTAAGTCCGACACTACCGCACACTCACCTTTCCCACACCCTAACCCTAAATCCCTCACTATCGCACACTTACCGAGTCGCACTCACACATTGCCCATGTCGGTCTTTCGGCTGTCGGGATTTCACCTTGTCGATCACCTTCATTTTCGGTTGTTTGGTCTCGGTGTTTTGCGTGTCGGCGAACTGGCATTTCGGTCATCCAAAGTAGACCCATATATATATATATATATATATATATATATATATATATATATATATATTTATGTCCTGTACTTTGTTGTTACTTTTACAGTTTGTATAGCAAATATATATGAAGCAGAATCAACTACAAGAAGATGGCAATCTCAAACAAGATTAGTTAGTAACTCAAGTAGAACTAATGCTGTTTTAACATTTAAAACTATATTTAATGATATGATAATGCTAAGAAATAAAATTTATTCATAAAGTTGGTTCCAAGACTTGGGACCTCACAGCCAAACTAATCAAGCAAATCTCCACCCTAATGTCTGTTCACAGGGTGAAATACATCTTGTTGTTGATTCAGTTACAGTGCACAAAGTAAATCTGATTGCACAGATGACCACTGACAGGTATATTTACCATGTGTATACATGACAGAAGGTTATTTTTCAGTCAAAATAGTCTATCTGGGGCTTCTGTGATTAGTGCATGTTTCATCCCTCATGCTCATACTGGGAGCTTGGACATAAGGATATTCCCTGAATGCAGCCATCACAACACAGGTGTATATATTTTAACCCCCAGTTTCTTAAAACACCCATGTTTACCAGCACTAGTTTACATTCAGTTGATTGCTCTCATATTGTGGTGAGCAGAGATCTATTATAAATCATCAATTAGAAGTGATATATTACAGACACTCGTTTTACTGCATATCTACCAGGGGGCCATGCCATGTCCTTTCGATACCAAGTTTATTCTAGAAGCTGAATCTACATCAGC
>NC_056750.1:497740933-497810933 GCF_019279795.1 Protopterus annectens
TTATTCTGTCACCATATTCATTCTTTACAATGGTCTGGATACTAAGATTCAACAAGGTGATTCAAATATTATCAATTATAAACTGCATACACTATATGTATACTTGATTACACCTACTAGTATTCTAGCAATGGCATACTTAGTGACTTAAAAGTTATAACTGTAAAACTTTTTTATGTTAACTTTAGTTGTAAGTACAATATATAATAAAATGTATATTGACGGATCTACTTCAGATAATCAAATGTTCACGAACCACTGTTCAATTAAATGAATGGGAAAGTCAGTGAAGTTTGACACAGGGAATGGAAACAGTTGCCAGCATCAGGAAATTTACCCTTTTCCTCACTGTTGTGTGATCTCAAAGTTAGTATATATAGTTAGGGGGGTGTGGGAGGCGCAAGCCCCCACCTGGATGGGTCTGACATACTGGGGTATGTGTGAAGGTTGAATGTTGGCCAACTGCTTTTATTCCCTGTGTAAAAATCCACTGACATTCACTTAACTGAACATTCACTGTTTTCATCTCGACAAAGAGTTTCACGGAAGTGAACATTCGATTATGTGACAGAGATCCATATTGACATGACTTGATATATGCTCAGGTCATGATTGAAAAGGATCCTTATGCAGTAATTCAACTACCAAATTAATAAACAAATTAAACATGTGAATTTGTAATAGAACACTATAAAAATCGGTTTACTATCAAAAACCACGAAAATAAATCACATACGAGAACGGTGATTTCCACAACAAATAACATCGACTCATACATATTAATTAGATTGTATGGTCGACGCAACAAGGTCGAAAATTTCTGTCAATCTTAATGTGTAAATCTCCCATTGACAACCATGCTTTGAATCCCTGCCTGTGTACATCCTTCTAAACAGACGTACATATGAGCATCGACATTCCGACTGTCGCTCCTACCATGTTTGAGGAGGAGGCTGTCGTGCAACTAAATGTTGACATTTTGACTGTAAACCATAAAAATCAATGTGCTCTTCTCCCAGATAGCACTGTAGACGTTTCATGATGGCTAGTTATATGATTTGGTTACGCACTGTATTTAAACAATAAGAGTTTTAAAATAAAATTAAAATTTCGATGCATAGAGATTTTATTTTCTGCTAATTTTGGCATAAAATATTTTCAAAAGTAGAAATATCAAGTATTTTTGAGAGAAGCACCAAGTACTTTACAAAAATGGTTTTGCTGTCTAGTGTGGTCTTACTGGATTAATGTGGTCATGAGATGCTCTTTAGGGAATTTAGGTTGACACAGTCTCCTAAACCATCTTTATCTAGCATACATCCAGAAGGTGTATATATCATGTAGTATCGGATGTACACATTAATGAGTCTGTCTTCCTACAAGAACATCATTCTACTTGCAGGACAAGGGAATGTGCCTTTACGGCTATGCACTATATTGTGGCCATTTTCAGTTATATAGTTTGAATCAGTAGCTGTCCGTATTACTAAGAAATGGGCAGTGACAACCAGTGAGCACCTCTGCCACTAGACTGAGTTTGTGCTGGCCTACAGGGAGTTTGTTTCTCTGGAAGGAGCATAAGGTATACTCGAATATTTAGAGACATGGGCAGCGTAGATCCCCTACTGTCAGGCAAGATTATGATTTTTGTCTTAACTAGTTTTAAGTCAGTAATCTATTTTCAGGCAAACTCAAAATGTAACCACTCTTTCAGCAGATAAGTTGCTGTTTAACTTGCAGTGTATTGCGCTAGAACAGACTGAACCAGTCAAACTTCTTTTGGATATATACTAAAATATAGTGTACCATGTTAAATCCCAGCATTCCCTGAAGGAGATAGCAGGCCAATATGAAATGAGGACATCAAAGCCTGTAGTGGACAGAATGGCATTTATCAGTTCTGGCTAAATGTTTTCCTGCCCTGCTTTCTTCTGTTAACTGATAAGCACAACATTCAGCTTAAAAGAGGATAAAAGAACAAGCAGAGAGTAGATCAGTTCCTAGCATCTGATAAATTCATTGTACTGATCTTTTGTTCTTTTGTGGCATGTTATGCAACAGATTTCATGACAGTCTAAGAAGTGACTGCAGTCTGGGAATAACCTAGACTAATATATTTTGAGCTTTTGTGTTGCAGTAAACTGTAACAAAGGGTAAAGTAATATTCTCGGTGCCAGCAGAAAAAAAAAGCCTACACTTCAGCTCAGAAACTAATTTCTGTTTGAGTGATGTAGCAATGTTTATTCCCTTCAATGTTTAGAGCTCTTTTCCGGACTGCCTATTGTTTTAAAACAAAGAAGCATATAAGGCTGCAATATCTATTCCAAGTTGGGATGGGTTCATACTGTAAGAGAGATGCTGTAACATGCACTACTGCCCTGGCATTCTAGAAATAGAAGCAGACAAGTTATGAGGAATCCTTCATTTCAGGAAAAAAGTCTGTAATTTGGTTTGCAAGTCTGCTATAGCTATAAATCTAAACTTAAAGGACATGAACCAAAACTCCAAGCAATGCTGATCTTTTGAGACACTGGCATGTATTAATTTAAACTAGTTGAATCATACTGTGATAAACATTACATAAAGAAACTAACTTGCTTAACTTACTCATTTCTTTTTAAGATTTGCAGATACCCGGTAGGAACAATCTGGCAAAACTTAATGTTACCATAATGAAAATGAAATCCAGAGTCAGAAAGATATGCGACAGTATGTGCTGCTGTCTGCCTTTCGCATGCTTCACTATAGCTCCATTCCTCATTTTTGTACAACAATAAAGAATTCCCATTTCCCATGCTGGGATTGTGACCTTTATGTTTCTCTGATCCTTGGAGCTATGCTGTTTGGAGTTTTAGGCTTCTGATTGGGTCACCCTTTCCTAGTGTTTTAAAAGGAGGGACCAGTATATTAAAAAAAAAAAAAAAAAAACAAACAATATTCAAGATATCACCCTTTGGATGGGTGTTTCAAAGAGTAACAGAATGTTGACTGGTACAAGATACTTGAACCAACACCTAATGTCACCAGGCAGGAACAGATTTTTTTTTTTTTATCACTGAGCATGGGGTGGTACGGTGACCCATGCTAAATAGTCCGGGTGAAACATATGTGGAGTCAGAAAGTAGACTCATCACCAGCAAGGTGAAGGGTGAAGGTGCAGTGCAAATCCAGTGAAGTGGCAGGCAGGGCTAGTATGCATTATAAGGGACTTGACATTGATTATGTGCTTTGACAGTTGGGATGCAAAGGTCATTTCATGGCTGGCAAAAGAGAAAGATCTTATATGGGAGGTTGGAAAGTACCAGCTAAATATAGTTGGCTTTATCCCTAAATCCAGACCTGGTTCTGGAAACAGATTTCTTATTTGGGATGGTTTCTTTTGCAGTTTGGAGTTATGCCCAGTAGGTGTAGGGATACCCACAAACCCTAAGATGGGCACTGTACAGTTAGAATCGGTACCAGGAGATGAGAAGTTTACCTCAAACTAAATGAGTTCCAGAACAGAAGATTCTGCCTCTTGTTTGAACATGTGCTCCCATGGGTTATTTTGAGTATTAATCTGTTCTGGAAACAATGAGAGTATGGTTTGATCAGTTACGAACTACTCACGCCTTACTTCTAGTAAGAGACTTAAATACTTAACTAAGGAGTGGAGGAGATGTCTGGAGATGATATGACTGTGAACACCTTGTCTTTTTGGAACCCAATTATTGAACTGTTACTAAATTCTTATACTAGTTACAGACTGTCAAGCACAAGGATGCCCTCAGGTGTACCTGGGACTAAAAACATATTATAACTGAGTATTGATTTGTGCCTTTATCTCAGAATTCACATATTATATACAGTGAAGTCAACAGATGTGCTAAGCTGTCAAAAGTCCACCACTTGGTAATTAAGTGGATCATGAAGCCAAGATAGTAGTTGGATAACTCAAGTAAATGCACACATCTTTTCCTGAGAACACCTATCAGATTCTGCTTGGTAAGGTGAGTTCAACTTCCCTTCTAGAATTACTACTTGTGTGTGCCTGAAGAGGTTTGGGATGTGGAATCCAAATGGACCCTTCGTCCAACACTGTAGGACCTGAGACAGAAAGAAACATTTTTATTTTATTTTATATAATGTCATTAATCATGTTGTAGAACTAAGCTGATTTCCATTTTCAGTGGAGGCCTAAGGACATTGCCTGATTAAATGACTTGCTTGGATTTCCAGAGAAGGTAAAGTGAGACTGAAGGAATCAAATATAGAATGACATGATTAACCACATTCACAGTGAGCAGCGTAATCCTATGAGTTAAAGTTCTTTAGATGAAAGGTGCTCAGTGCTTGTCATGACAGTAACCTGCAGAGCTTGTGAGTATTAGCAAGCAGTGAAAACATGTCAAAAATGTGATTTGGATAATAACCAAAAGGAAAGTAAATGGATATAACCAGCAGAAAGAGGATCATTTGCAGTGTTGAAGAGTTTAATGACAGTGACAGAATGAGGATTGCCATTCACGTGGAGCTCAGAACACAGTCCTTCTCCCTCTGGTTTTAAAGGAGTTGACTCAGTTTAGATAGTCATTATATCTGGCAAGGATGCTCATGGGAACCCCTGTAGAAGGTAGACTATATATCTCACTGGTAGGAGGTTCTGGGACAGACCTGGGATATTCTGGAAAGACTAAATTGTTCATATATTGCTTCATAAGACATGGAGCCCCCTCAAGATGACCTGGAGATTGTTACTTAGGAAAGGGAAGTTTTCTCTCCCCTTCTTTTATATTACATACTATAACATTCGACAGGACAAATGATAAAAAAAAAATAGATACAGGCATGTATGTACTTGTATGTCAACAAGCTTGTCTGAAAACTGAAAAATCACCACTGATTATTATTATTACACAATATCTTATACATTTACTAAAACAAAAAGAAACATCATAATGTCCTCCTGTTACTAATATGTATGAAGTATATCAGGCTTCATTATAGACTCAAGGTTAATGAAAATGCAAACGAATAGTTACCTAACACATCTGCAGACTTCTTCCTTTCTATAATTTGGATATCCCTTGCACCAGCAGAAATGTGTGTTACCAGAGAATAACCTGTTAATGAAATTATCAAAATTCATAAACTTATATTTTATAAAGTCATACATGTGTACATGCATGCATGTGCACACACACTCAAATGTACATGCACATACAAACACAAATATTAAAAAAGTGGACATTTACATGTCAACAGATGGCATGGTAGAATAAACAGATAAATAGTAATATTTACCAAGAAAATTGCAAAATAAGCTGCATCACTTAATAACAAGATATATATGATCCTAATTAGCTTTTATCATTAGATTTTACCCACCCTTCAACTCTGCCTTCCCCCCACATACACACTGCATTACTGCTCTGCAGATAGAAATTAACATTATCATAATAAAAAGTGTTTATGAAATGTTTTGTGAAAAAAACACTCCAAGCAGTTTATGTATTTTCTTAAAGAAACATATAATCTCATCAAGAATGACATGATAGGAACTCAGGCTTCCAAAATGATTTTGTTGACAGTACATTTCATAGTATTTTTAGTATAAAACGTGTTGCAAACTTGATATTCTCTTTATTGTACTTTTTGGTCTCACTTTTTATTCTCACTGTTAATTTTCTGTATAACTGATTTTGTAACTTGAACTACAGATATTTTGAACTTCTTATATCTTTTGTATATCAATACTGTTTTTTTAAATTGTACTTTCTTTGGTATAATTCTGGAGCTTTTCTCCTCAGGTCTCTGCTGAAAATGGGCTTCTGCTCAGACAGACTAACCCAGTTAACAAATGTCAAATAAATAACAAAATAAATAAAACAACAATAAAATGAAAATTTCAGTGCAGATGAATAGTAGTGACCTTACCCCATGACTGTGTGACCATGGAGGTAATATAACTTATTTGTGGTGTGTGAAGTGTCCATCTATACCTCAAATATCAGTTAAATGACTTCCTGATTCAGTGCCACTATAGCATGAGACCCAACCTTAACAATTGTTGAGCACCCCCTATGCTATTAACATTGTGTCTGCAATTAGGGTAGCACTGAACCAGAGTGTTATTTAACTGATATTTGGGCATGTATACCAGCAGCAGAACATGAAACAGGTTCTGCCAGCTGTCCATATTACACTCAATAAAAAAGTGTTCTGAAAATATGCTATAGGAAGGCTTGTCCCAAACAAATAACTGGTGCCAGAAGAATAAACTAAAGTTAAATACCAAAAAGTGCATTATTGTCTCATTTGGGAAGTCAGCATCACTGCCACCCACAAGGAATTATCACACAGATAATACACCATATGAATGCTGCCAGCCTAGCCAGATAGAATTGTGAAGATAATCTATCATTTGCAAATATGAATGTAAACTACAGGCTTGTTGTCTTAGATGTAAAGAAATACTGTTACACGTGGAACTGGAAATAAATGTGACAACAGTGCACTCTACTGACCAAAGTAAAGCATGTGGTGACCCTTTGAAATAGACAGTGGTGCCGAAAAGTCTAGATGAAGAAATTATTTATATTGTTTTAACCAAGAGTTAAATTGCTATACTTAAACATGCAAATGTATTTTTATTGCTCTGTTTCCTGACCAGCTGCAAGATAACAAAAGGGAGATGTTAAGAATGTAAATGCAATTAATGTGTAGCCTGGGAACACCCGGAAAGTGTAAAAGAAATAATGTAATGTTTATCAGAACTGCAGTTACAATTTAAACAGAGAGAATCAGAAGTCATTAAGCATTTTTGTTTTGATCATTCAACTCACAGCACTGCCTCTTGTTCACATGTAAGTTATCTTAGACTTGGGGATAGCTAGAAAGATTAGACTAAGTGTTTTTCAGTGATGTCAGAACTGTACTACTGAATTATTTTAAGTATTTCTGTGTGATCTCTGAACTCTTGACTAGCACTGACTGTATAGTAGAAAGTATTGTCTTGTGGTTTTAATTATTTATTATTAAATATTTTAAAACCTTTTAATTGTGGCTGGTTTGTGTAGAGATAATTAAAGCTCTAGAGTACACTGCATACTTATAGAGTTTACTGTCCAAGTCACTCCAAATAAGCTTTGACTGATTAGTCACACTACCAATTGGATAATAATATTGCACAGTAATAATTGGACACCCTTTTAAGGGCCTTTGAGTAGCTGATAATTATTAGCTGGGTGGTGGCAAGTGTTACTACCGTATAGTCTGGATAAAAGGGGCACAGCTGGAGAACCTGTGCCAGCCTTCCCCAGAAGTGTCTGTGTGGTTGTATGAACTCTTATCTCAAAGTGTGTGTGTGTCAGCTACTTGGGCAGGGACACGAAGCACTGGTTGGACATAGTGGGTGCTAGAGATTTTAGCTTGCCCAGCTGGCTGAGATCTGGACCCTATAGCTGTGCCAGTGGGGAGTCTTACTGGGGACCTGGGGAGCAAGGGAGCAACCATCCCCAGACTGACTGTGTGATCTCTGTGTGCTCTTAAGGGAAATTGCACTTTACTGTGTGTATTTGTTATTCTTTCCTCTCATATGACACACCTTCTCTGGTGTTAGTGGTGAGGATTGAGGCTCCTTGATTGTTGGGCCAGGGCACAGGTGTCACACACCCTTAAAAGCTGAGTTTGAGATCGGGGAACTTATGTGTACAGTCATCTGTGTTTCAACCAACATGTCTCCACTGTGGTAAGAACCCCTGTATTGTACAACTTATAAACAAGGGGATTGCTTCTAGGTTCAAGGATGTTATTGTTTCCCCCTACTCAGTCCTTATTAGACCAATCATTGAGTATAATGCTCCTTTTGGCATGTATCTAGCTAGAGAAATGCAATGACTGGAATGTCCTCAGAGATACCTTTTAAAAAAGGACACAAGGCATAAACAATATGCACTACACAGACTGCCTCAAGCCTTATCACTGTGCTCGGTCTCTTAAAGACTGCTAACAGGTGACTGGGTTTAGCATAAAAGGTATCCTCTGTCCCAATACTACAGTAAACCATTAAGTCAAATGAAATCAGAAATACTCATTCCAAAGACCTGAACCTTTTCTGCAGTATCATAGGTTCATAGGTGAGTACTAGGCTAATGGCCCTAGAGTATATGTAAGTAACAGAACGAAGCACTTGGAGCCTCCAATACTACAAACTATGACTTTATTAAACAGAAACAACAGCAAATAAATGCTTAACTTGTTCACCGTGTTTTTCATCAACCATGTAACTTCAGCAAAAAACAAATAATTTTTTTGCTGAAGAAGTTACATAGTTGACTAAAAATGTGGTGAACAAGTTAAGCATTTATTTTCTGTTGTTTCTGTTTAATAAAGTCTTAGTTCATAGTATTGGAGGCTCCAAGTGCTTTGTTCTGTTACTTATTGGTGAAGTTATTCCTGAGGCACTTTTTTCTCACTTTGTTTTTGGCTAGAGCCTATGTAAGCCTAGCCCAAGAAGATTCCCTGGTATCATGCCACCTGAAGTTAGTTCACAGTACCCCTGCCAAGCAAGGCCACTGAAGTGATCCCCAGTGTGAACTTCCTATTGCCCATCCACTTGTAAAGATTTCTCTTAAAGAGGGCCAGTAAAGTGCTCTACTTGACGTGAATGGGAAGTTTGTTCCTGAGTATGGGAAATCTCTGGGTTAGGAACCTGTCCCTCCAGCATGTTCTGTTTATTGTGGTAATGAGGTTTAGGTCCCTGAAGCATGTGGCATGGAGGGATTGGGATTTCTTTATGTGTAGCATATCTAACAGCTCTGAGTTACAGGACAGTTTGGGGGACAGCTATATCTTACAGAAGGTACCACTGCTCTGGAACAGACTCCCAGTCGATGTAAAGCAAAGCTTATCCATGCCCATATTCAAGTGAAACTTGGACCAATGGATGGAAAATAGAAAATTTACCCCAGAACCACCATCTGTATTATTAATGGACAATGGTAGCTACTAAATATGTTGTCCCGAGCATGGGATCCATGTATAGAGGTCTCACTATACACAGTGGGATCTTAGAAATTTTCAGCAGGTAATATGTAAACATAGATCTGGTATTAAGTCAGGTTAAGCTAAACACCAAGCAGGGTAGGATAAGTAACTTAATTACCAAAGGGCTTATTTGGCTGAGCTTAAAATGACCCACATGTGCAGATAACCTAGTGTTATCCTGTGATCCTATTGCATGATTCTGATGAGTCTAATTTATTTTAGTGTGCATCAATAAGTGTGCAGTGTGACTGTATTCTTGATTTATTTGTGATTGTTTTACTTTTCATCTGCTTTAAGTTTGAATACCCATCATGAATTGTTTCTGGCTGACTTAAAT
Source organism: Protopterus annectens (assembly GCF_019279795.1). NCBI lineage: Eukaryota > Metazoa > Chordata > Ceratodontiformes > Protopteridae > Protopterus > Protopterus annectens. The sequence continues at coordinate 497,750,298 of NC_056750.1, forward strand.
GTTAAACAGAGCAATGCATATGCATTTCTTAAGAAATATATACATTTACATACAGTTGATTACACTTCCATTAACATTTATTTGCTACATGCAGTAACACTATCAATGAAAAGTAGAATATTAGGTTAATTCACACCAATAACATTGGTTAAATAGGCTTTATTTTAACAATTTTCTGCGATATTCTGTACAACCAGAATGAGTTTCAGTAGAATTGGCATTATTGGCTTAAGTGTCAACAAGTATTCTGAAAGTCACTACAAGTCATTACAAATAAATGAGCACTAGTTGAATTATAACATTTCTTTATTATAATATGTATATATAAATACACACATCTAGAGTGGGGGCGGAGCCTGAATGGCTAACTGAAAGCAGCAGTACTTTAGAGTTCCATATAACTAGTTAAATAAGACAGGGAAAAATATTCTTTTTCTTCTTCAGTGTATAACATTTTATAGATAAAGGTCTAATTTACATAATTAGAAACTTTGGTGAAGTTTTACAAATAATTTCCTGTCAAAAAGCTTGGAGATATATTCACTTGTTAAAATGAGCAACTCAAGGAATTCATACCAGGATGCTGCCTTAAAGAAGGAACTACAACAGATGGCATCTACCCTGCAGGAGTTGTCTTTGAAGATGGATGATTTTAAAGAGAACCTAGAAAATCTTAAAATAAGCAGTCAAAAACAGGCTGACACCCTCAAGGAAATGTTACAACAACATCAGACAAGGATACCAGGAATAGAGGCTTCTCTAAATGACTTAGAAAGCAGACTTAAGGAAGAGGAAACACAGAAAGAACTGCTTCTTAAACAAAACACTTGGTTGGTTAATAAAGTAGATGACTTGGAAAATAGGGAGAGGAGAAATAACATCAGGATTTTTGGATTACCTGAAAATACAGAAGGTGAGGATTTTATTTCCTTTTTATCAAGCTGGATCCCTGACTTTTTAAATTTAAAAGAAGGACTTTCCTTTGGCATTGAGAGGGCACACAGAGCTCTTGGGAAATCTGCCACTAACTCAAACTCTCCTCCTAGGTCAATAATTATCAAATTTCTTTCATACTTGGACAAGGAACTGATTTTAAGATCTGCTTGGAGGAAGGCACCTCTAAAATATAAAAAGGGCCTGATAAGATTTGATAACAACTATTCATCTAGAATAATGGAACAAAGGAAAAAAGTGTGGCCAATGGTAAAGTTTATGAAACAACATAACATCAAGGCAAACTTGCATATCCAGCTAAGATAAGAATACTGTATGCCAATGAGATGAGGACTTTTATTGACTTAGAGGAAGCCTCTTCATTTATTAAAACTAATAATGTGATTACTTTACCAGAAGATATGGATTGGTTGTCACCTTCTCTCAAGAGTCCAAAAGAAACAAATGTCTGGACAGATGTCCAAAAGAAGAAGCAAAAGACAGATACTGTTACAGCCAAATCTCTCAAAGCATGTACTATGATATGAAGTGTTTTAACCTTACTTTAAAGGTCCAATTTTACGGCTTGGAATTTTAAAACAAAGGTAACCAACTACTGAAATCATTATATTTTTTGAAAATAGATGGCACATGAGAGTTTTCACATTACCTCAGGTATGTAAAACAGGATACTTTTCTTTCACAGAAGGAGGGTTATATAGCACATAAAATATTTATACTGTAAATCAACATACATAGTATATGTGTATGTTCTCTTAATTTTCTCTCTTCTTTCTCTCGCTTCTCATTATTATTTTAACTGCATCTTGTCTCCCTTTCTAAATTCTCTCCTATTTACTATTCTAATATAGTCTGTATATATTTAATAACTCACTATCTATACATTGATAAATAATAGTCTAAAATAATCTAGTTTTAAGGTAGACTAATTGGAATAGTGAACTTATTTGTTATTATAATATTTATTAGATTAATGATAGTCACTGTTATGCTTATTGCAATTGGGGACATGTTCGTGATTAACTCTGAAATGTTCTGTTCATGTACATATATCCTTTGAATTATTTCCTTTTAATATTCACAAATATATAAAAAAAGGAGGGAAAATGTACTGTTGGTCAAGAGAAGTGAAACTTTCTTCACATTCTATTTGTGTTGCCATAGCAACAGTAAACAACTGCTGCAGTTTCTAAGGACACTGTGAACCTGCAAAGTGCATTTAGCCTCACAGATAACAAATAATAAGAAAAAGTAATGTTGTTTAGTTATTAAAACGAAAAACAACCTAAGCAAGGTAAAATAAATACATAATAGGACTATTTGTAATATTTTATGATTTATCCTTATAGGATTACATATTCCTGGTAACTCAGCTGAAATGTTCCAAAACTACATGTGCACTTAAATGTAGCTGCTTGATTAAAAAGTATTACTCAGTTTAACATGCTGATTTCACAAGCTGTCTGCACTGTAAAAGTTACATTTTATATGTTACTTGAAATTGTCAGTCTCTAGTGCACATGAAAAGATACATATTGCATTTTGCAACATGTTATCTTTGCAGTTACCTCACACTCTGTACAAACTCACTTGTTAACTGATAGCTATTCATTTAAAGTATCAGTTTAAATATTAAATGTGCCCTTGAAACGGTATTGACATTTTGATAAAATATAATCTAAACTGTAAAATAAATGACTTGAAAGAAGTAATGCATAGGATTTCAAAGACAGTTCTTATTACTGCAGTAAAAGTTGTTGTTGTGTCTTTCGGCTTTTCCCGGTTAGGGGTCGCCACAGCGGAACTCTGGTCTGCTAATGATTGGCAGTAGATTTTTACGTGCCGAGTTGCCAGCCCTGATGCACAACCTTCAATGAAGGTACGCCCATTCATGCATGTCTCCACACAGAAGACGTTCTAGCTGAGAATCGAACGGGACAACATCTTACTGTGAGGCGACAATGCTACCGCAGCACCACCACCGCAGTCTTGACACTACAGTAAAAGTAAAAATATATATTCACAAAGAAGTATTGAAATGTTTTAGTCTTCCAGTTAAAATAGCTTACTCTCAACATTATGCGATATCAGAAAGTTTGAAGAGCTAGGAAATTACTATTCTTTGTCTTTATAATGATTATTAGACAGATGTTAGACTCTGCTTTGTTTAATGAATTGTGACATATGTTTATGAGGAAAAGTGGACTCAATTACTCACATTGGACTACACATTCCTGGAAACTCAACTGAAATGTCTCCAAATTACTTGTGAATTTAAATGAAACTGCCTGATTAATAAGCATAACTTCCTTTAACAACCTGAATCCATAAGCTATCTGCTCTATATATGCTACATTATATATGTCACTTGCATATTGACAGTCTCTAGAGCACACGAAAAAATACATATTATTTTTGCAACATGCTATATTTGCACTAACCATACATTCTAAACCAACTCAGTTGGCAACTGACAAGTTATTTATTTGAAACATCAGTCTAAAAATTAATTGTGCCCTTGAAATATTGTTGCTGTTTTGACAAAACAAAACCTGAATGGAAAAGGAATGATTTGAAGAAGTGAAGTATTGTACAAATTTCAAAGACAGCTACTGACACTACAATATAAGTAGAAATGTATATATGCAAAGAAAATTTTAAATGCTTTATACTTTTAGTTAAAATAGCTTATTGTTAACGTTTTGCTGTCAGAAAATTTAAAGAGCTAGGAAATTATTTCTAATGTGTCTTTATAACGTTTACTAAAGTGATGTTAGTCGCTGACTTGTTTAATGGATTGCGAGTCATGTACAAGACGGACTACTGAATGTTATTTCTGTTTACCCATGTTTGCTGAATTTCTTTTATTAGTACTAATTTAAAAGAAGGGAAATCTCTGTTTTTGGTCAAGGGAGGAGAGGCATAAGAGCATTCTAACTGCCTCAAGAAATCTCTAAGATGCTCTAAATACTATTTGACTTGATTACCATATAGGTACCTTCACATTCATTCTAGACCTGATGTGATTACCCATTCTGGAAGCAGGAGATGGCCTATGCAGGACGGGAATTGTCAGGGTGATCATAGTTCATTCTTAGACTCTGCTTTGTAAATCTATAAATATGTAAAAGCACTGCACACTAGAATGAGGGCGCCTCTTCTCAGAGTCAGGATACCACTGATAAGCCATGTCTTTTCATAAGTGTAAGTTGAAGTTGGTGAGCTGAAGAGTGGGAAAGTAAAGGAAGACGGTACACCTACAGTAAATTCATATTTCATTGGTAATCACTCACTGTCTCCTGCAATCCTTTTAGTCAAATTATTTTAGTAATAATCTATTTGTTGTTGGCGTATTTAGTGTATGCTCCTCTGTTGCATGTAATTTATCCAAAATGACATATCTGACATTTTTGGGATCTCTTAAGGATAACTAAATATTGGATATTTTCTAAGTCAACATAATAATTGTTTACACTACTAACATTCCATCCTGATATATAAAATACTATAGAATAATATAGAATTTTATATCTCTTTTAAGAAAATTCTCCATATAATAACTTAACATATGGAGCTCAGTTGATATTGTTGGTTAAAGGTATGAGTGATAATCCAGTAGATCTATCTTTATCTATTGGATTAGGAATGACTTTCATTCCATGCTTAATGGAAAATTCATATCTACTTGTATTTGATACTTTAGAAAAAGAAGTTATGTCTTACCATAATGTTCCATCTGTATTGTTGATCCTCGTTCAGTCATTACGCATGGGTATCGGTTCTGTGCTCAGAACCGAGCCAGCCATTTTCCAAGCTCGCGTCAGCTTCAAACTCTCAAGCTAAACTCTTACCCACAATCCCCCTCTCCCGGTTACCTCAGACAGAGTTTGCAAGTCAAAGAAGGTAGAGGCTACCTCTGGTCAAATAACCTAAGAGAACCGGATGGTGAGATCCACTAGAAACCGAAGGAGGGAGGCTCGTAATAACTGAACGAGGATCAACAAAACAGATGGAACATTATAGTAAGACATAACTTCTTTTATCTGATATTGTTAATCCTTGTTCATTCCTTACGCATGGGACAGAGTCCCCAGCTACCTCTATTCCTGGGAGGCTCTCATGGAAGGACATTCCTGAGCACCATAGAACCGAAAGATGCTCTTCCCCTGGAGGCCAAATCCAATTTGTAATGATTGATGAAGGTATGAGGCGTAGCCCAAGTTGCAGCTGCACAGATGTCATGTAAAGAAGCTCTGGCTTGGAAGGCAGCAGAAATAGCCACCGACTTTGTTGAATGAGCTTTCATGGTAGTAGGCAACGATATATTATGTTGTGTATAAATAAAGGTCACACAGTCCTTCAATCATCTAGCTAATGTGACCTTAGCAACAGCAGATCCCAATCTAGGTCCTGAAAAGGCAAAAATAACTGGTCAGATTTACAAAAAGGTTTAGTCCTGTTTAAGTAAAAACAGATTTGCCTGTGTATATCTAGGGTATGTAGGCAATACTCTCCTCTGTTTGAATGATTGGGAAAGAAAACTGGCAATTCAATGGCTTGATTAATAGACATTTCAGAGACCACTTTAGGCAGAAATGACGGATTAGTTCTCAGAGACACTCTATCTCTATGAAAAATCAAGTATGGACTCTTGATACATAAAGCTTGAAGCTCAGAAATACGTCTGGCAGAAGTAATTGCTACCAAAAACAAGGTTTTGCATGACAAATACTTGAGGTCACATGAAGAGGCTGGTTCGAAAGGTGACATTGTCAGAGCTTGTAGAACTAAAGATAAATCCAATGGTTGAATAGGTTCTCTAAAAGGTGGCTTCAGACGATTCACACCTTTTATGAAGGTCTTGCACAATTTATGGGACATAAGAGAGGAATCTTGGACACCCTCATGAAAATTAGAAATTGCAGCCAAATTAACTCTAATGGTAGAGGCCAATAAACCCGATTGAAACAGGTCAGCCAAATAGTCTAGTATTATTGACACTGGTGCTGAAAAGGGGTCTACTTGTTTACCTTTCAGCCAACAGGTAAATCTTTTCCACTTGCTCAGATAAGTAATTCTAGTGGAAGTCTTATGAGAAGCAATGAGAATATCACATACTGGTAAAGAAAGATCATTCTGCCTGGCAATCAAGGGAATTGGAGTAGCCAAGCCATGAGCTTCAGGCTGTTCAAGTTGGGATGAATCAGGTTCTGTGGATGTGAGATCAACTCCGGGGTTGGATGGAGAATCCATGGTCGATCTAGTAGGTGAGGCCAAAGGAAGGGGAACCAAATCTGTCGAGGCCAATATGGTGCTATGAGGATCACCTTGCTCTTCAACCGACGGGCTTTCTTCAGAAACTGGGGAAAGGGTGGAAATGCGTAAAGAAGACCCAAGGGCCAATCATGGACTAGAGCATCCCTGGGTGGCTGTCCCGGAGGGGGAATCAGGGCGAAGTAGTTGCTGCATTTGTAGTTGGTTGGAGATGCAAAGAGGTAGCAGCAAGGACGGCCCCAGCGGTGGAAGATCTCCGCCGCTATCAAGGGATTCAGGGACCACTCATGAGGTTGAAGAATGCACCTGCTGAGTCTGTCTGCTATCACGTTGGAACTTCCGGGAATGTGCGTTGCTAGAAGAAAACGGTTGGTAGCTATCGCCCATTGCCATATCCTCTCGACACAGGGGGTAGGATTAGGTTCCACTTTGCTTGTTGATGTACCAGACCACCGCAATGTTGTCTGACTGAATCGCAATTGTCCCAGATGGCAGCAGTGGATGGAATGCTTGCAACGCCAGAAGCACCACCCTCATCTCTAGAACATTTATATGCAGATGGGCCTCCAGTTCGGACCAAGTGCCTTGGACTGTCTGTCCCTGACATAGCCCCCCACCCCATCAGGGAGGTGTCCATGGTCACTGTGGCCTTGGGTTGCTGTGGGGAGAAGGGATGAGACCATTGTGAGAGATTATGTGTCATCCACCAATTTAAATCCTGTTTGCACCTGTGGGTTACATGAATCATGGCTGAAAGGGGATGCTGAAAAGGATACCATTGGGTGAGCAGTAGCCATTGTAGAAGCCTCATGTGAAACCTGGCCAGGGGAACAATGGTGATGGAGGCTGCCATGGAACCCAACAGCTATAGAACCCAGTGAGCTGTGGATCTTTCCTTTGAAAGGATTAGAAGTAGTTCTTGCTTTATCCTTAGAATTCTGTGCTCTGGAATAGCAGCGCTGCAGTTTTTGTGTCAAAGATAACCCCTCTGAATTATGTCAACTGAGATGGGGTGAGATTGGATTTTTGCCAGTTTATGGTTATACCTAGCCTTTGAGCAACGAGGAGAGAGTAAGCCAGGGCTTTTTCCTGTAGATGTTTGGTGGGGGCGGAAATGAACCAGTCATCTAAGTATGGAAACACCTGGAATTCCTTGAAGTCGCAAGTGAGCTGTGACAACTGCCATGCACTTTGTGAACACTCTGGGGGCTGTAGAGAGTCCAAAAGGCAGTACTCTGAACTGGTAGTGACTGGCTCCCGCACAGAAGCGCAGAAATCTTCTTAATGGCCTGTCCACCTTTATGTGGTAGTACGCATCTTGAAGATCTATGGAGCACATCAAATCATCTTCTTCCAAAATCGGGAGGTTAGACTGTATTGTGACCATCTGGAATTTTTGTACTCTCACAAACTTGTTCAATACACTGAGATCCAAAATTGGTCTCCAGTCCTCAGTTTTCTTTGGCACCGAAAATAGTCTTGAGTAGAATCCGGATTCTATCTGGTCTGGAGGGACAATTTGGATGACTCTTTTTCTTAGCAGCTTTTCTATCTCTAGTGCTGCTTCTTCCCTTTGACTGGGTGGAACACTGGGAAGATTTTTTGAAGGGACTGGACAGAAGGGGATATGATAACCTCTGGTTATAATCCTTTGTACCCAAGAATCGGTGGTAATGGTTAGCCAAGCAGAAGGGTACAAGGAGAAACATCCCCCAACTACCTCCAGAGGAAAGGAGTTGGGCTGCTCTTCAGGAGCACTGGTAGGATTGGCCAGGGAAAGAATCCCTGGAACCCTGATTATGCGGACCCCCTCTGCCCCGAAAGGGGTGTCTTCCATGTGAGTTTTCCCCTCTGCCTTTGGGGGAGAACTCGGCCTGCGTGTCATGGAAAGGACCCTGAGATTTCTTGAACCATATCTTCCCACTCTTTTGGTTTTGGGAGAAAGCACGTTGAGGGGAAGAATAATGGACACCTATGGCAGAAAGGGTCTTACCGTCCTGTTCACATCTGGCCAGTGTGCTTTTAACTTTGGGCCCAAACAATGAAGAGGCCTCAATAGGGGCATTAAGAAAAGAAGACTTAAAGTGTTCCACGAAGTTGCACAAGCGCATTCAGGTGTGTCATCTCAAGACCGCAGCTGAACCTGCTGCTCAAGCTGCTCCTTCTGATGCATAAGATATCAATCACATAGAGGAGTTAGATATAGATTCAATGGTGGCCAGCTGAGAGGCCACTTTGTCACAGACCTCATCAGACATGGCACCTGCCAAGGTTTCAGAGAGCTCAAAAACCAGATCCCTCTGAAGCCTGGTAAAATGTGCCATATAATTCAGGGACCTGATAGCAAAGGTCGCTGAAGCAAAGGTGTACTTCCCTATCCTGTCCAGGGTCTGGGACTCTCTGTTAGGCAGATGGACAGTCTGGCTTTCTTCTTTTGCCAGATCCTTTTTTGTTGCGGCCGCCACTACCAAAGCATCCACAGGAAGACCTTTTGACCAATGGGGATCCGAAGCAGGAGGGGACAAGATCTCATCTGGCCTCCGAGGAATAGCTTCGATGGTATCAGGAGCCTTCCAAGCATGCTGCACGATGAGCCAGACAAGTTCATCAGCAGGTGGAGTAACCCAAGAGGTAGGGGGCCAGGTGCGAAAGGCCTGCAGGAAGTCGGATTAGAGGACTGCCAGTCACCTCTCTGTTTCAGGATTTCGAGGATATCACCAAAGGAAACCCCAGAGGGTGACCGAGGGGATCCTTCCCCCTCATCGAAATCTGTGTCTTCATTGAGGGACTCCTCTGTGGAGTCCTTGTGCTTCCTCTTACATGAACTTTTCCGGTGAACCTCTTCAGCGGGAGAAGCAGGAGAAGACAACGGAAAAGGGGATTCCTGAGGGAATATGTCCTGCGGCCCCTGCACCCGGTGTTCGTTAGGTGCGACTTGTGAAACCAGTATACCAGAGGAGGGCAGAGGTATAGACAGTCCGGAATCACCAGCAGCAGCGAAAGCCTTCTCCATCAGTTGGAAGGCTGGTCCACCTGAAGAGGAGTGTGTCTCTAGAACAGGGGGCACCCCTCCCCTAAGTGGCTCAGCCTGCCGACCTGGAGTCCATGGATGGCTGTGGAACAGCAAGCTATGCATGTCACAGCTGACATCCTGGGTCATAGCAAAACTTTCCTACCACAAAGGCAACTGCGGTTCCTTAGTGAGATCCATAAAGGAAACCACAGAAGGGGAAGACTGTGCTATATCCATGGACTTCAAAGGCAATGAAGGAGGAGAATAAGAAGGGGTCTTTGGAGATGGGTGATCACCTCCCAAGGAAGGATAGTTCCTGAGAGGTGGGATACCTCTGGCCAAGAATGCCTGGTCCACAAGACGCAACACATCATGTTCGGAAAGGCTTCTAGTGGACCTCATGGAGACTGAGGGAGAAACAGGCCTGTCCACAAAAAAGGCAGACTCTGTGCCCATCTCATCTGACCACACCAAGGACAAGGGTGCTGGGAAAGACTGGACTACTGTTGTCTGCACCGAAGAAGTCATCGGTGCCAAGGTCATTGTCTGCACTGACACAGGGATCGGTGCCAAAGTGGTTGTTGGTGCCGAAGCTGGAACCGACAGGAACCACCAAAACTGGAGTCAATAATAAAGTCATCAGTTCCGAGGAAGATCTCGGAGCCGATGCGATCAAGGTCTGCGCTGACTGAATCATTGGTGCCGATACAGAAGTACAGGTCTGAACCGAGGAGCCCCTCGGTGCCGATATATAGAAGGCTGCAGGAGAAGATGGAGCCAAAATCACTAATGGAGCCAAAGGCCTCGGTGCCAAAGGTCTAGGCACCGAAAGCACTGGGGCTGACTGAGAAAGCTCTGGATCCGAAACTTTAGCCGTTTTAGGTTTTGGTTGGCGGGAGTCCCCAGCCGGGGGCGAAGGCAAAGATTTAGCCTTAGTAGAAACATCCAAGGTTTTCTTTTGGGCTGTAGGAGGGGTTGAGACCTCTGACCCAGAAATAGCCTCTGAAAATGGAGATTTTAGAAGTCCCTTCAGTATCAGCTTGTTTTTCCTTTCCAACAAGGTTCTATTAGAAAAGTTGTCACAAATAGTACAGGGTGGATCAACAGACAAATGGGAAGCTCCCAAATAATAAACACACAAAGAGTGTGCATCAGAGGTAGGCAGTTTGTGTCCACAATCAGAACACTGCTTAAATCCTGGACTACCTTTCTTATCTGCCATGACAGTAAATTAAACAGCAGAAAAAGTTACCAACAATGGTACAAGAGAGTACCCGAAGGTATGAGAGAAAAGGGTGAAGGATTACCAATGATGGTAAAGAGAGAATACCTTGCAGTAAAGTGGTAAAGAAAAGGCAGAAAAACCTGAAGAAATTATAACAGCTAGATGCGATAGGGTAAGAGATAATAAAATATGAACCTTTCTGACAGAAAAGTAGTCTATAAAGCTATTAAATAACAATTGACTATACTTAGCTCAAGAGAAGTAGCTTGACATGACCGAATGGCAATGTGGCAAATGAAATCTGAGGTAACAGGGAGATGGGAATTATGGGTAAGAGTTTAACTCAAGAGTTTGAAGCTGACGCGAGCTTGGAAAATGGCCGGCTCAGTTCTGAGCTCAGAACTGATACCCATGCATAAGGAATGAATGAGGATTAACAATATCAGATTTGATGTTTTATAGAAGTACTTTTTTAAAGCCTGACCAGAATTTTACCCTACTTGTATTTAAAGAAGAAAGAACATTAAATTACACTCCCAAGTTTACACATATAAAAATAACATTCAGTGTTATCAGAGAATATGGTATAACTACTATAATCAAAATAAAAAAAAAAAAAGAAGCAAAAAGTTTTTTCCAACAATAACTTGAAATGGATTTAACATTCTTATCATTAAATACTAATGGCTTAAATAATGCAAATAAAAGATCAAACTTACTAAAATATTTAAAACGAAATAAGGCACAAGTAGTATTTCTCCAGGAAACGCATGTTAAGACTAATGATAGCTTTATTTGGAACCCTAAGGACTATACAGTATTAGCTCAATCCTACTATAGAACAAAAACAAAAGGAGTATCAGTTCTCTGGAAGAAAAACATAATCACTCCAAAAGTTATTTATAAATATGAAGACAAAGAAGATCTATTAGCATTTGTTATAATTAAATGTAACAACAGAATATGGACCTTAGCTAATTTATATTGGTTCCCAGGAATTGGAGCAGGAACAGTTAAAAAACAAAACTCAAAAAAAAAAAAACCAGCTTAAAGTAAGGCAAGTGCAGATAACAAGTAAAAACCAAAAAAGAAAAAACTGCGCCAAGCTGACACACCAAATATTTAATAAAGTAAAAGGTAAGTGCTTTCACGACTGTACTCGTCGCTTCATCAGACACATGAATGAAAGTAAAAACAGCATTTATAGTCTAACAGTCAGCTGATATTAAAAAGTCACATGTCTACTTTAGCAGCCATCATAAATATGAATAAGAGCCTATTATAGAAACAGTTTAAAAACATAAAAATATACTATCCAACTGGAATAAAAAAAAAACAAACAAATAATATATATATATAAAACATCATATCATGTGCAGTCAAATAGGATGAAATAAATAACGTACATTTGGAGCTCACCATCTTAAGACAATCACTCCAAAAGTTATTTATAAATTTGAAGACAAAGAAGGTCTACTAGCATTTGTTATAATTAAATTTAATAACAGAATATGGACCTTAGCTAATTTATATTGGTTCCCAGGAACTGGAGCAGGAACGGTTAAAAAAAACTCCTAGATTTTATTTCTAACAATTATAAAGGAATTCTTATACTGTGAGGAGACTTTAATTGTACCTTAGAACCTTCTGAAACCACCAAGAAGTCTTTTCGCATAGCAACTATTTCAAAATCCTTAAGAAGATGGATTGATTCATTTCATTTAATAGACACTTTTAAAGTAAAAGATGATAAATCCTTATTATTTTTCCATAAAGACCATAGATTTGGAACACAAACCAGAATAGACAAATTATTCGTAGTTCATGATTTACAAACAAAAATCCTTAACTTCTCAATAGTTCCATGCCCCTTCTCAGATCATGACTCTCAGATAATGAAGCTCCAAATAGAATTTAAACCTTTAATCCTCTCAACTAGAATTCCATCATATATCACGAAAATTAAAGAATTCAGACCCTGGATGTTGTCAGGACTACAATTATTTATTGAAATTAATAATACAACAGAAATCAGTAGAGTCATGGTTTGGGACTTATTAAAAGCATATTTATTTGGTAAGACCCTTAGCTGGTACAAAAACAAAGTTAGAGAGTGGGAAACTGAATCATTAGACTTGCAAACCAGACTCTTGACAGCAAAATCTAAAAAAAAAATCAGAATTGTCCAGAAGTCAAAAAAGAAATAGAGGAATTAAATAAAAAATATAGTGAAATTCTAACACACAAAACTTGTCTAGCCTTGGAAAAATTAAAAATAAACTCATTAGCCACCTCCCCCAGATATCTACATAACTTATCTACAAGAATTAAAATACAATCTAAAGCAAATAACAATGGTAGTATATATCATGAAAAGAAAGGGAAAAAAGTATCAGATATGGGAGACATCCTTGAAGCATTTTGGTTCCATTATATGGAACACTTCAAAAAAGAAGATTTAGATACCAACCAAATAAACTTAGATACAAACCTTATCAATATAAAAAAATTCCCGAAAACTTAAAACTAGACCTTCGAAAACCTATATCCTACAAAGAAATTGTTGACAAGATAAAAAAGTAAATCTAACAAAGCTCCAGGGATAGATGGTATAATTACGGAAATTTACAAACTCTTCCCTTCAACAGTAATCTCCCTTTTTCATAAAACTTTGCTCAAAGTCTAGTCAGAAGCAAAAATACCACCCTCATGGAAATATTCTCTCATAACACCAATTCTAAAAGATAATAAACCATCAGACCTTTGCACCTCATACAGACCTATATCATTACTGAATAATGATTACAAAATATTCATGTCAATCCTAGCTAACAGAATGAAAATCCCACTTTCAAAGACAATTAATAATGATCAAACTGGATTTTTATATAACGGGCTTGCACATGATAATATTAAAAGGAAACTTACTCATAGATTATGTGAATAAAGAAGATAGAGAAATACTTGTAATCGGATTAGACATAGAAAAAGCCTTTGATTCCCTCAACTGGGAATATCTATTTAAAACTTTAGCATTATTTGAATTTCCTCCTCCCTTCATCTTATTACTAAAAACATATATATATTAATAACTTAGCCTACATTAAAGTAGGTCCTTTCACCTCAGAGTCTATCCATATAATGAAAGGTACTAAACAAAGGATGCCCCCTTTCTCCTATTTTATTTGCTTTGGCTATAGAAATACTTGCAGAAATAATACACAATAATCCAAGAATAAAAGAAATAGAAGTCTATGACCAGTACATATCTAAAATAATGCTTTTTGCTGATGATATTTTATTAACCCTATCAAACTCCAGAGAGTCATTAGGAGAGCTAGAAGAAGTAATGAAGAAATTTTATAAGATTTCAGGTCTACACTTTAATAGATCAAAATGTCTATTTTTAAATAAGAAAAAAGAACTACAAGTTACAGATAAATCCATCATAGGAAAACAAGAACTTACACTAAATTATTTAGGAATAGTGTTATGCAAAAATATAAACAAAACAATATTAATAAATTATAAAAACATTATTGAAGCAATAAAAATATATATAGAAAAGTGGAACAAAATTATATTAACTTTTGAAGACAGATTGCAATTAATAAAAATGGTCTTATTGCCAAAAATACTATATGTAGCATTAGCAATACAGTTAATTCCTGAAAGATGCATTCTTAAAGAAATAAACTCATGATTGATAAAATTTTTATAGCATCACAAAAAGAATAGAGTAGCTCTAACTCATCACATTAGACCCTGGAAACAAGGAGGATTGAACTTCCCAGAAATAGAAACATATTTAAAAGCATCTGTGCTTAAAACTACAATAGACTGGATAAACCCAAATTATTTTGCCAACTGGAAAGAATTAACAACGGCTATATTAACAAATGTATTTAATCTGTTAAAAAAATGAATAGTAGACAAATCAAACAAACCCTGGTACATACTATGCATAAGTATACAATATAATATAACAAAACCTTCTAAAACAACACTGATTAATCATTACATCAATTCCTTTAGGAAACTTATCAATGCAAACATAGATCTAAAACTTTGGTTTGATCTTTTAACCCCATTTACCATCACTAAGAACTTTCCTCACAAAATATATAGGGAAACAATAACCTCCTGGGAACAAAATGGATTCTTATGCTGGTTTCACTGTGAAAATAAATTCAATTTTTTAGATATATATATGATAAAAACTGCTTACAATATTCCAACACAGGACTGGTTAACCTTACAAACCATACTAATGTACACTCAAGATTTATGCAGATTAATTAATAATTCCTCATTTAAAGATATTCCAATTCTAATATGTTTTCTGTATGAATTTGTATATAATAGTTGCGAAAAGAAAAATTCCATTTCAAATCTATATAAAGAGTTAATAACATATAAAACAATTTCCAAACCATCATACTGGCAGTTCTTAACAAAAGGTCAGTCATTGCAGTTAACAGAAGAAATTAAAACTAACATCTTACTATCAGTTAATTACACCTCTAACACACAGTACTGAAAAATATTTAAATGGAAATACTTACATAGAGCATTTTTAACACCAGATAGAATTAAAAAGATCAGTACTACTACAAATGGTTTTGCTGGAGGTGTGAAAAGTCAAATAAAGCAGACTGGATTCATATTTTCTATGAATGTAATAAAATTAAATCATACTGGAATGGAATCAATCATTTTTTACAAGCTTTATTTAATGAATCCTTTACCTTAACTAAAGTATTGATTATACTAAATGTAAATGAAGGTCCCTACCTGAATAAGACAAATATGTATTTGTTATGGACAATACTTGCTATATCTAGGAAATGCGTAAACAGAAGGTAGAATTCAAATACACCTCCAACCTTGGAAGAATTGTACACTTTACTGAAGGCAATTGCATCAATGGAAATAAAAATCAAAGAACTACGAATCGATCCCACGCCATTAGTAAATAATCCTTGGAAGAAAGTTATATCTTTGTTGGACACTCTGCAATATTCAATATTGTATCTCTGATAACTGATCTGTTAATTCCATATTTAATAACAAAGTGTATATGACTGAAAGTCAGGCTATTGTAAATATTGTATATAGTTGTTTAAAATGATATTTAAAAATATTATGTAAATGTTATTTTAATTGAAAATAAAAAAATATTTGAGGAAAAAAAATAAATACACACATCTGGATAAACACTGTTACACTAAACATCACTTCATCAGATTTTTTAAAATTATTTTTTCATGACAGGTTCTACCCATGTTTCTACTAGTGCTTGTTTATATATTTATAGACTGCAATTTGTTTTATTATGTTAGACTGAGTAGAGTTTAATTTAAAAGTGAGGAACGTCAGTGAGGAAATGTTGCAATCCATGTACTAGTAATCATTTTCAAGAAGCCTATTCCCTTATCAATTTCTATTTCAACTCCTTGATCTTTATCTCCCAATTATTTAGACATATTACATTTTTGCAGGGAATGACAATGTGGTAATAGCCATTGAAATAACCATTGATTACAAACCTATATTTGCAAAAAAAGAAAGAATTGTATTTTGACTTTTAATTAAAAATCATATTAATGCAATTTTGTGACAAATTTAAAAAGAATGAACAAAAATGTAATTGTATATAAAAATACCTATGCTGGGATTCAGAGAGCTCTCCGAATCCATGCAATGCACACTGGATCAAAAGGACCAAACTGTGCAGTTTTGATTTATTTGTTTTCAAAGACATGCATAATTTGCATATCTGTTAATATTACTGCCACCTATTCAGACAGCACAAACTCTGATCCCCTATACCTAGAATTTTATCATCTGGTAAGGTTTTTGCAAAAATAATAACTATCACAGAGCTCCACTGGGAGAGCCATGCACATTAGTGCACTGATTTATGAAATTTAGCCATAGACTAAAATAATATCTACTGGAAATTATCAGCGTGCACCTCTGAGGTCAACGCCATGTATCATAAGGAAGCCTATATAGCCAGAGTTGTTTCTAAATAATATCAGTCATGCAGATGACATTCCTCATTTTCATGACCCATCCCCAACACACATCTACCTGTAGACAAAAGTGTGCAAGTGTTTGCTCAATTAACTTTTTTTAAATTACCTTATACTTGAGAACTATACAATACAAGCTGTCTGGTCTTGAGTAGTCTGCAAGGCTCTTTATAGTTGTTTTGGGTGTGAAGTCTTTCTGACAGGTTGAGTGATACTTGCAATTATCTTCTAGTAAGACGTGCAGAAATGCTGTATTAAGCTTTAACTGAAATTATTTCTTCATAAAACACATTGTTGCTTTCAGTCAATTTTTTTATTTAGTCTTGCATTGCACCCCTGCAGATGGACATCAGCCAGCAATGGTGTCTCTTCTTGTTGACTGTGTCTACAATGGTGTCTCGTCAGCTGTGTCTACAAGGCTATCTTTAATGCTCTCAGATTTACTTCAACCCCATTCCTGGGGCCAGTCAGGAGATTGAGGCATCTCAGTGGAGTATCAGAATTCTGCTATTTTTTCCTGTTACAGCCTTAACCTTCCATTACTCCTCCTACTTACACTGCTAGATTTGATGGGTGGATGTGCAATAGAGGTGTGTGCTGTTTCATGCCACCTTGGTAGTGACTCAATCACTGTCTTACCACCTGTTGCCAATTTAGGGCATATCTTCTTTAAACATCTGCAGCCATGACCAGGGTGTCATTCTGCCCCCCCCCCCCCAAGAATTAGAGCACTCTTTTTTTACATGCTAATCTGCAGCTGACCATGCCACTAACTGAACCCAGGTTGCCAGTGCCATAGTCAGGGCTTTCTACTCTACACCGCAGTGCAGCTTTTTTTCAGTACATTTTGAAAAACAAAAATGTATAGCTGTAAAAATGTGAACTGTTCAAAATACAAATGCTCTCAGAGAAACTGGGTTCTCTACAAGGCACATATTTGTAATGTCTAAAGCTCAGTTTCCTAAAAATGCTACTCCACATCAAAGGATGCACTACATTGTTTAACCATTGCCCCCCCCCCCCAAGAGTTAAAGGGACTGTGGAAACTAGGAAACAAGATTATCTATTTTCAACATTAAACCAAATAGTAAATACAAAACATGGAACTCTTTTAACCAGAGAACAACTGTTAAATTTCAGTTTTTTGCGTTCCTTTTGCTATCAAAATGTGCACACTAAGTTGTAGTTGTGAGACAGAAGGGCTCATGCCTGGAACACTTTGTAAATAAGACTGCAAGTGTTGACTGGACTCACAAGTCAGTATTATGGTGTCAGTAATAAGGAATGAAAAGGAAGACAGACAACGATACTAGTCAATGTACGTTCTGTAAAGAAGATGGGTGGAGGAAGGCTGGTTGGATGTCCCAGGCACTGGTATAGCATGGCCAAGAGTGAACGTGTTACCAAAGTTGAATGCACTTTTTGCATGTTTGGCATTATGGTATATGATAAGGTGCGATTTACTTTCAGTTCCACCCTAGAAAAGTGTCACCCTTTACATACATCACTGAGCATGGATAAGCTAACATTACTCTGTCCATGGTAGACCCAAAGGAAGAACATGCCCTGGGTGCATCTAGTTTGTAATACTTAGCAAAGTATTTTTAGATTGGACTATATTCTGCTGTGCATTCATCTACAGAATATTTCTAAGGAATGCAGCAGATATAGCAAGAGTTCTAGTACAGTGAACTTTGAGGAGCAGCTGGAGGTCTATGTAACAGAACTTTATATAACCATAAACCTACATGGACTTTGTGATTTTTGGATACTGGACAGGCTTTCTTTAATGAAGCAAAGGACACCAGCAACTGATCTAGTTTCCTAACATCTCTGTCCTAGATATGTAAAATCTCAATATCCTATGGACATCTGTATCATGAAGGAATATTTCCCTTTGTTTTAAAAGGCAGGAAAGATCCCAGGTACATAAGTGTATTGGTTTAAATTAGTTTCAGTAACCACTTCGATCATAAAAGTAAGGCTGGGACACACCATCAACCTACATTTATGAAAAATCTGGAATGGGGTTTATATCAACAGGGCCAAGGTCCAAAAATAATGCTGGCTTAAAGAAGCCTTTGGTTAGATCCTCTGGAATGAAGTAATTTCCAGGGTTGTGCATGGTCACTTGCCTTTTTAACAAAGACTTGCTGCAAATAGAAGAAATGTGCACCTAAGTACATATTAATGGATAAGTAGCTGAGAGTTAGACTCTCAAGAGGCCAGATTTTCACCTAATATTTTGGTTTGTTCTTTTATCATCTGTGATCTTTTTTGGCAAATCTGTGAGGCGTGAAGTCACTAAATAATGACAGATTTTTAACTATCAGATTTCATATCCTTCAGAAAATGCATACACATGCAAAACCTATTAGTCTAACAACTTTCTAAGTTCATAATGGTAATGTTTAAAATTTGTTCCTATTTTTGGACCTTTACCCCCCCTACCCCCCCCCCCCCAATATTTTGGCTATGTACAGATTTTTTTTGTCCTTAGAAACTGTATGCACCTAGTTCAACAGTCTCTGAAATTTTTAAAGCATCATCTCAAGAGGTGTAAGTTGAGGCTGGATGTCATTGTACAGCACCAAATGAGCAAACAGCTTTCAATTTCACTTGCAAGTTTTCCTAATGAGCAGTTTCTACATCACTATTTCTCTGATTTTGTCAGAGAATTTGGAGCTGTCAGTTAGATTTAAAACTGAAGAAGCCATAAGGATAGCTTTCAATCACTGATGTCTGGGTATGGTGTTCTTAAGAGGTGAGATAATAGACCACTAAACGGTGCCCACTTTGAGGTGTATTGTGTTTAGTGTGTATATTTCACTTGTGATGACTATTAAGGAACTTATAGTATTATTTTATGGATCAGAGGGAGGGAACTGCAGATAAGTGTATTGCAGACCCTGGTGCCATTATCTCTATGATGATGGTTGTCAGACAATGGAATCAAGTACTAGAAGTTCTTGCACTTCATATCCGTTGGAGATATAAACAAGTTGATGACCAGTCATCCCAACTTGTGGAACATTCTGGTCACTACAGTCTCATTCAGGAACCACTCATAAGGGTGAAGCAGGTTCATGCTCAGACTGATCAGTAAAGCATTGGATTTTGGGGAATGTGAATCACTATCAGAAAAAAGTTGTGGGCCAAGGCCCATTCTCAAATCTTGATTGTCTCTCTGCACAGAACTAAGGAGCATGTGTCCACTTGTTTGGTAACATACCACACTGCTGACATATTATCCATGGGGATAGCTAGAATTTCCTTAAACAATATTTTTTATGGCTCTGAGCTCTATATTGTTAATTCAAAGATGGAACTCCTGTAAAGGTTAGGTTCTCTTGGATCATTCTGCTCTGTAAATGCCCCACAACACTCTAGGGCAGATGCATTAATAATGAGAATGCACTGGAGAAATGTTGCTAGAAATGGATTTCCTAAGGAGAAATAAGGAGAACGGAGCCCTCCCTGTTGCTGCTCCATTCAATGGATTGACACATTCATTCCCTGAGAGGACAATTGCTCATACTGACATTGAGACCTGTGTGTCCACTGAGCAACTACCATCTTTCCTTCACCCAGGAAGATCTACTACACCAACCCCAAACATCCACAACAATTTCAATAGCATAGCTACCATTTTAACAAGCATTTTACTGAATCTATAATTGCCCTTTCCAAGCAGCAAAACCCTACAACTGATATCAAACCAACCAAGTCTACAACTAGCAATGCCTCATTCTCTTTCTCCTCAGTCCCTACAGCCACTATAAAAAACTACTCCAGAAACTAAATTCTACTACACTTGCCATAGATAACTTACCCAGTGAATACCTCAAAATTGCAGCTGAATCTATAGCCTTCCCAGAAGCAATCCTTATAAATAGATCCATTCTCAAAAACAAGGTTTCTCAACTGTGGAAAATCCCCCATGTAATCCCACTTCATAAAGGAGGGCCTTCCACAGAACTGACAAAGTATCATCCAATTGCTATTAATTCACCTCTTTCTAAGTCACTCAAATGGTGTATTCATCTCCATGTCATGAAATTCTTACTAAGAAATAACTTTCTCTCAAACACTCAGCATGGGTTTCTCCCATTGCATAGTACCACTACTGTTCTCTTATCCTTCACTAATACCATAAACCATCACAGGAATAACAACTTTGTATCTGCCATCTTTCTACACCTATCAAAAGCTTTTGATATGGCCTCCCATTCCAAACTAATAGATGTACTAACTGAACTATCCTTCTCACCATCTGCCACAGCTTGGTTTAATAACTTTTTATTTGGCCGTCAACAAACTGTTCTATGGTAAGGTGACTTATCTCCACACCTTTCTTTATCCATTGATGCCCTCGAAGGATCTATCTTGGGCCCTCGCCTTTTCTCCCTCTTTACTAATATCTACACACAGCTACTCCATGTGGTTCTATAATACAGTCTGCAGATGATTCAACACATACCTGTGCTGCCACTTCTCTATCAGCTCTTCATTCTCAAACACAGGAATCTTTCACTTCTGTTGAAACATGGTTAGCCAATTCCCATCTAATCTTGAACCAAAACAAAAATAAATTATTACTCTTCCAACCTAACAAGACATGTGTCTCATACCCACCATTAAAGATAATAGCCAAAGACAATACTGTCATCTCCCAGACAACCCATACAAAGCTTCTTGGAGTGGAAATAGACAATAACCTAAAATTTGACTTACATGTCTCCCTAACAATAAAAAAGTCCATAAGAAACTTGGAAGTCTATATAGGCACAAAAGGTTTCTGACCATAATGGCCAAAATTACATTAACACAAACCCATCTGCTCTCCACTCTACTATATGCCTCTCCAATTTTAACTAACCTTAGGAAATCTGACCTGTCTAAGCTAGAAGCAGGTTATAATAAAATTGCTAAGTTTGCATCTGACTGCCCATATGGAACACATCATTGTACAGCTTTAAGGATACCAGACTAGCTTGAACTTCCCAACATTATTCTTTACAACCAACTCTCTCTAACTCACAAAACTGTAACACAACCAACCACAAAATCTCATCCTTCCTTACAGATCCAGCAGAAAACTTCACTCTAACAATATGAACTTACTCACCATCTCAAAGGCTAACAACACTGCAGGACAATCTTTATTTTTCAGCTATATATCTTGTATATGGAACTCCCTTCCTAACTCCATTCTCTCAATCTCATCCACTACCCACTTTAAGCCATCACTTAAGGCTTATCTAAAAAATAAGTGGTTATGTTCCTGTACTAACCCCTCATGAATGCTCTGATACATCACAATATACCACAAGCATATCCAACTTCTTCCCCGGTGTTTAATCTTTTATTCCTACCGGCCTGTCTTAACTTTATATCTTGACATAAGTCATACTTTAGAAATAGTACTAGCTAAGTTCAAAGCCTAGGTTTTGTTGTCATGATGTAACAAATTTCTATTGTGTTATGCATGCTACATTTTTTTTACTTTATACTTTATTGACTATTGTAATTCGTGCATTAAAATTTACTCATGGAGCTTTTCTCCCCGGGCCTCCATTGAAAAAGGACCTGTGTCCAGTCAGACTTTCCCGGTAAATAAATAAATAAAATAAAATCTGTAGATCCAATTATAGTGCTAGGATTTTGCCTTGTAATAGCTAAGGTCTCCACATGTTGATATCCGAAATACACTCCAGGAAGGTTATACACCAACGATGGGCAAAGTAAAGTGCATTGATAGTGCTGCAAAATAGATTTAAACTTCCAGTCAGAGCCAGATAGGACCAGAGTTTCTGGGTATGAGAAGACCTTGGTCTTGAGTAGCCTTTGGTGAAGTGCTACTACTGGCATGCATTTAGTAAATGCCATTTGGGCTTTTGGTAAGACAAAGTCAGGCATCTAAACAAGTAGTGATTGGCTCCTACTCATAAGTGTAGCTACTTCCTTGAATCCTTGGCCATCTTGATATGGAGGTAAGCAGCTTGGATGTCCAAAAAGCATATGCAGTCTCCTTAAAACAGAAATGGAATGACTGTACACACTGAGACTGCTCAAAAATATTACTTCATGATGCATTCATTTCAACCACTAAGATTCAGAATGGGTTTAATTTCCTGTATCTTTTGGGTAGCACAAAAAATTTTATAGAGTATAGTGATAACCTTGGCCTTTCTGTTCTGGTGGAACCTCTAGGATGCCTCAAATGGTGGGGTAGTGGGATAAAGCTTTGACTATGGCCCAAATGACTTGGGTTCAATTAGCAGCTTAGCGAGTGATGGTATGGAAGGAAAGTGACAGGCATGCCCATCGTGAGTGGGAGGTTACTTGATGATACATTCCCTAAGGGGAGGCATAGTCCAAAGAGGGGAGTTGCCTTTGTATGCAATCAATGAGTGCAGGGGATTGGGGAAAGGAAAGTAGGTATCATATAACCAACAACCTACAGATGGAAGCACAGATGAGCTGAGTCCCCAGGACACCCTTAGGATCCATTACTGGCCCAGCAATACCAAAGTCTAGTGAGTACTAGGATGTCTAGTCGACCCAGCATGGATGTGAGGTACTGGAGGGTGAGGATGGTACAAATGAGGTTGAAGGGGACCAAAAAATACATACATAAATAAATAAGAATGATAGCTCCAAACAGTGCCAATACTCCATAAGGAGGTGTAGGTAGGAATAAACTAGAAGGTGCTATGGGGTGAATGATTTAACGATGCTTAATATTTGCAGGTGAGTAGCACAAAACATAACAGTATGGAATTGTTTTTTATAATGTATGCACCCCCCCCCCCCGTATATAGAAGCAGTAGATGGACTAGTGGTGAGTGTTATTTTACTGGTGTTACAGAGTAGGCCAAAGTAAAGAACAAATTAAAGCCGTACTGGAAAAAATTTTAGATTGACTGAAAGTAATTTGGACTGCAAAGTGCTATATCATTTTTTTTTTTTAATTAATAACAGTTAAATTTGTTGGGACTCAAACAATGATAATAGTATTTGATGTGTAAACTGATAACAGCAAACTATTTTTCCATTTAATTATTAGCCTGAACAAGCAAATAAGAGCACTTGTGAAATCCTCCAAAGAAAACTTTGTCCAAATTGGCCACATCTACTTGAGATAATCATAAGGCCTTCTTCACATATGTCCGCAACCTCTAAAGAAGCACCCAGATCTGTTCAGAACTGGTGGTCAAGGACACCACATATACAAATGCCGTATATATATATATAGCAAACTTGCTGGCTGACAGATTCAGTGAAAACTCTGTCCCTCATCAATAAATCAGGACATCCCCAGTACCTCCCCCCTTCCCATTATATCTAGGGAACAGGTCATCACTGCTTTCTCAAAGGCAAAAAATACAGCCTCCATGGGACCCAATAACATCCCAGGCTGCATCCTACGTGAACTCAGGCAGGAACTTGCCGCACCATTAGGCACCCTATTCAACCAAAGCCTGAGTATTGGCTTCATGCCAGCTGAGTGGAGGACAGCCACTGTCATCCCTTTGCACAAAGGTGGAGCATCCACCAATCCAGGAAATTATAGACCCATCAGCCTAACTAGCCTGATCTGCAAGGCCATGGAACAGATTATCATGGACCTCATTAACAAGGACATTGGCAACCTCCAAACACTTGATCCCACACAGTTTGGCTTCAAGGGGAGGTCATGTCTGCTAAATGGGGTCCACTTCTTTGAGACAGTCACCAAAGCCATGGACGAGGGGAAGACTGTCCATACCGCCTACCTTGACCTGGCCAAAGTCTTTGACACTATTCCCCACTCGGGTATACTAGATAAACTCTCTCAACTAGGCATCAATCCATATGTTACCAGATGGGTAGCAAACTGGCTCAGTGATAGAACCCATGTAGTCAAAATAGGGGAAGCCACCTCAAGCAGTAGACCCGTAACAAGCGGCATACCCCAGGGTTCGGTCTTGGGGCCTCTATTATTTGGGATATACTTTTCTGAGGTGCAGACCAAAACCAGTGGGCTATGACTGGCCAAGTTTGCAGATGACTGCAAGATGGGTGCTGTCATCAATTCCCCTACTGATGTGGACGTCCTCCAAGAGGGTGTTACTCAGAAAAATGACTGGTGCCAGAAACATGGCCTCAAGCTTAATACCAAAAAATGCATCATCATCCCCTTTGGGGAAAGTGACATCCCACAAATTATCACTTTAATAACAATGTCCTAAGCACTCAATCAGTCATGAGGGATTTGGCACCCAGGTTGATAACAACCTGACTTTTGACCACCATGTTGCTTCCATGGTACAGAAAGCCTTCTACATGGCCCACCTCATAAGTAAGGATCTCATCCAGGAACAAGGAGGTCATAACATCCCTGTATTCTTCCCTTATAAGGCCCATTATTGAGTACAATGCACCTTTCAGCATGTACCTCACAAAGCACATGCAGCAGCTTTAGAGACCACAGAGGTTCCTCACCAGGAGAATTCAGGGCCTCAAACATCTACCATACACAGATAGGCTAAAAGCCCTATCCATCTACTCAGTTTCATACAGACTCCTCAGAGGTGACCTCTGTCTGGCATACAAGGCGACCATGGACCCCACCTTGATGGGACTGCTGCATATCTGCAAGTCAAGCTTCACTCGAGTAGCCCATATGTGTGGCCTCAACCTGGTCTGTGACATCAACAGGACTTGTTGGTGGGACACATTTATGTCCCAGAGACTCCCCTATCTATGGAATAGACTCCCTCTCCACATCAAGCAGAGAGTACCTCTTTACCCCTTTTTAAGTGCAACCTGGATAACTGGATGGGAAATGGAAAATATACCCCTGTGATTCCACCCATGTCCCTGCTGGACAGGGGCATTGGGAGCTGATTGGTCTAAACATGGGCTTAACTCTGGCTGGGCCTATAAGAGTGTTGGGGCCAGTAGCTTAGTAACCTCCTATGATTCAGTGTGTAAAAAATCATTATATTTTATCACAATGATGCAGAACAATATTATCTCAGCAATCACTTGTCCAGCTGTACATTAGCATAGGACACCTGCTAGCCTTTATAATTTTAACTTCAGAAAAAAAAAACAAGTTAGATTTATAGCATTGCTATACAGCCAGACGAGATGGTTTATAAAGTAATAATTTCCAGATGTATGCAAAATAGCATTATGTTGTCAGTTGAAAGCATGAACATAAAAAGTGTCTGTTTAGTATATGGAGATACTGACAAATAATTTTAGAATCCAGTCGTGGTTTGGTTCTCCTTATAAATACACAGATATGGTGTATATTTGTGAGGTGCAAAAAATAACTAATGAGTCTGTTGTACTGCCACTGATTAGAAGTTAATCAGTACTAAGAAATAGCATGCGCTTGCAGTTTTACTACGTAATATATGAATGTGTCAGTTACACTGCGAGTTGGAATCCTGTGACCAGAGAGTGAAAAATGGTGTAATGATATAAAGCTGTGCCACACCAACTTATGTTTATCACTATCGTCCTAGCGCCATAAGTCACCCTGAAGGGAGACATGCCTCAAGGATTAAGTGTTTCTATTTGGCTACTTAATATCTACAAATATTTGTCGCAAGTACCCCCCCCCCAAAAAAAACATAAATGATGCAATGAGGTTTTTAGCCCATACAGCTAGCCTATTGCGAAAAGATGGTGAGTATAAGAAGGGAACTCTGAGCACTTAAGAAAAGCAGGTTACATAAAAGTGACCTGTGACTCTGAGGAAACAGAACTGATTCACAGAGCTTAATTACCAAATTAACTTATTAATATAGGGAGGTTAAACAGAAAACAGCACTTGCACATAAAACAAATGGATTCATAACTGTACTTTTATTTGTGATATATGCCATTGGGTCTAGAATTAAAGGCAAAACAAGGTTCAGTGCACATACATCACATTTGAACTTAACTAGCTAAGTATGCTGCAGTGTGAAGCAAAACTGATGAGAGAAATATATAGAATGACCTTGAGTTAAGCAACTGCAAAGTCTTTTAGCAATCAGCTCTTTCCACATACATATTCTTAATGCCTTAGACTACAATCTGCTCTCAACCTAGACATAATGGAGTACAGATTTCAGCTTGAATGTGATGTAGTCTCAGTGTATTTTAGAATTACTAGCCTTAAAGCCTTGCCCTCAAACAAAGATTCCTACTTCAGAAATACTACATAGTATACATCTGAAGGGCAGAGTGAGATCAGCGTTTCTGTTACTTTGACTTCTTCCTTTTATTGCATTTCTTTCTTTACACCACTTTTCTGATATACATTCTGTAGTATCTCTAAATGTACCTTTCAATGCCCAGGTCTCATTCCTAGAGGGTTATAAAAATTTTATCATAGTAAGACCTGGCAAAGCGATTGCTGATTAATACAGTCTGTGGTATAATATTTTAATAACTGAGAAATACTGTGCTAGAGCATGTCTAAACACTCAAATATGGTAAAACCCTTTAATAAAATCAAACTTAAGTGCTTTCATCCTCAGAAGTCATATTTTTTATCTTGCTGTTTTATATTGATTAATGTGAATGCTGCCTTAATAAAAAAAATGTATCCCAAACAAAGGAGCCCGCAGGACTTTTTGCAGGGGGGGGGTGCAAGCCCAGAGCTCCACCCACACAACCCCCCTCGCCCACGCAGCCCCACCCATGCAACCATTCCAGTGTCCCATTACTTGGCTATTTCTCCTCATTTGCCTAAGACACTGATCAAATCTCTCAGTGTGCATACAGTTTTATGCTTTACTTCTACAATGATTACAGATATTTAGATTTAATTTACAACTTTTATTTCAAATTTTATAGCACAAACACTGATAGACATTTACTAAACCTAAACAAAGCAATAGTCTTACAATGAAAACAGACTTAGCATTAAAACTTCTCTACCTTTTACTGAAACAGCATTGAAACCCACATTCAAAGAAAATGCATCTGCCCAGTGGCGGATAAGTTTACCTTTGGGTTGTTTTCAAATCATAGGCTCCTTGCACACATTTTTAGAACCATGCAAAAGTTCTTTGATTCACCTCCCTGACTGTATTAATTATACTATATAATAATTGAATTATATCCCTTGTATAATACAGCGCCACTTGTTAGAGTATTTTAAATTTATAGTTCTGAACAGTTTTCCTTTAAGCAATGAAACAAATCATATGAACCAATAATGACAAACTGCCCAATTCAGAACATTTCAATCATAAAGGGCCACTCAAACTTCTGTCATGCAATTTAGCAATATCAATCAATATGCAGAATCTCTGCAGAAGTAAAAGTCATATGAATAATTCCACATTAGAGAGATCTGAAACCAATGAAGAGGTTGTTGCTAGAAAACTTTATATTTTAGTGTTTCATTTACAAATTCAGTGTCTGTTGCCCTTGAAGAATAAATTGCCTATGTTACATTAAAAGAAATGCTAAGCTGGTATATTGCAATAGGGAATGGGTGGCAAGCTGAAAACAGGTTCATAGTTACTAGGCATCTCATCCAAAGGAGGACATACTCAGGACTGCAGCATCCACCCCCTTCAAATACAAATCTACATGCTGTGGGAGTAGAACCTACAGCTCTCTGCATCAAGATGCAAGTTTTCTACCTGCTGTGCTACTAACACTGCTTTAAAACTCTATACCACAACAGTGTTACCATTTGCTAAACAAAACAGTTGCACATTTTAAGCAAACTTAGCATGAGTAGCAGTAAACTTCTCTTCCCTTGAAGCTAACATTTCCTTGAAAACGCACTTGAAAATAAATTCCACCTGCTAACTCTGCATTTCACTCTGTCTCTCTCACACACACACCTCAACCTCTTAGTGCAAGAAATTTGGACAAAGCCTAAAATAAATAGGGACAGATTATAAATATTGCTCTCATGAACTTAGAAAATTGCTAGAAAAACAGGATTTGTGTTAGTATGCATTTTTCTAAAGGATATAATGTCTAAAATTCAATGTCTGTCATTATTTAGCAACTTCAATCCTTTTTAGGAGGAATATGGGGCAAAAATCTGGACATTCTGCAAAAACCCGGACAGCTGAAGGGTATGTTACCTCCCTCTTACACACACACACACACACACACACACACACACACACACACACACACACACACACACACACACACACAACAAATCTGAACAAAGATTATAATGTTGGGGACAAAGACCTAAAACTGAGGACACATTTAGAAAGTTGCTACAGTAATAGGATTTGTATTACAATACATTTTCTGAAGGATATTATGTCTGAAACTAAGTGATTTTTCAAAAAAAAAAAAAAAAAAAAAAAAGCAGAATTTTTATGAAGAACAGACCAAAATCATAAGGCAAAAATCAGGACATTCTGTGAAAATCTGTACAGTTGAGAGGTATGCACACATACCTCCCCTACCTCCTTAGAAAGTGGCTAGAACAACAAGTTTTGCATTAGTATACATTTTCTGAAGGATATGAAGTCTAAAGCTCAAATGTCTACCATTGTTTTCTGATTTTAGTCCTCAATGATTTGCCAGAAAAACACAATTTAGTGAGAAACAAAACAAAAATATGAGGCAAAAATCTGGATAATTGAGAGTCAGGTGTGCTCTACTGGCAGCTGACGTGCATTCATGTTATGTCGGGGTCTACTGTACCCTATTATAACATGTTTATAGCATGAGTGCACTCCTACACTCATGCTCTGATGGCTCCTGTTCAGGTGCATGAGTCAGCAGAAGCACGAGCACAACCCTGAGCCATTTGCTGCATTGCATATACTCCACACAGCCTATCCCCACAAGGTGCTGTGCTATCAGCAGACACACTGACATTGCAAAACATGGAGCAGATTTAGTTTATCTGGCAGGAGAGAATCAGAGCACAAGCTTTGGGCAAGCTTACAGATGTTGATGCAATGAGGGAAGACAATTGTAGGTGCAGAGTAGCTGTACCGTTCTTGGGCCAAAACTGCATTTTTTGTCAGTACGTGTAAACAATTTAGTTAAAGCAGAAGTAGATTACAGGGTAAATGGATCCTCTGTAAATGAAGCTTTGGAGTCAAGCGATATTCTTACACACATCAGGTAACACCACTATCAGGACGCACACATATTACTCAAGAAGTCTCAGCCTATTATGACCTTAATAATTACGGAGTGCGTATTTTTCTGGTTGCATTTACTAATTTTGTCACGTTAATATCAATTAAGCAGACAAGCAGTTTTGATGACTCATTTTCCGCAGAATTATTTTGCCCCATGCCTTTAATAGCACTCAACTTCTTTAGCCCAAGAATCGGACAAAGGTCCAATATACAGGACAATTTTTAATTATTACTTTTAATTCACTTAGAAAGTTAACAGAACAACAGGTTTAACATCATTCTGCACTTTGAAGATTATGTATGGAAATTTAATGTCTGGCTTCATTGGCGGCAATCTTCAGTGATTTACCAAAAATATCATTTATTTTTTTTTTTATGAGGAGCATGACAAAATATAGAACTGTTGAAAGCTATGCTCCAGATAAACTGTCCAAAGCTAAATTACCAGGCTGTATTTCATAAGAGGTGGTGGAGAGATGCTCTCCCAGACTCTGAAAGTGTTACGATTAATTTACATAAGAAAAAAATTTTCACTTTGTCAGTCACTGTTAACAGCCATTAGCGATGTCACAGGTTACAAATGAGAAAGATATCCTTTCTAGTGCCCATTCAGAATCACTCTAGCATTGCTTCGGGACTGGGAGGGATTCAGGCAGCTAGAGGAATGCACTTTTCAGGTTTAGTGCTGCAAGATGATGCACTTTAAATGATGCTAAGAGGGGCGGACATCACTCCCAATTAACTCTCCTAACTAGTAAAAAGAGCTTGTCAGAAAATAAATATGTTCTAGTGTCAGCAATTCTCTTCATGACACAATCTCTGTCCTATCATCCCATCACCTTCCCTGTGTATAAGGTAAAGGACAATCCACATAAAGCACAGGTGTAGTGGGCACCTTCTACTGCCGTCGTGAAAACGCACCTCTTACAAACTCCTAAGCTGTTAAAACAGAATATCTGCTGGCATGGGGCCTAATTTACTCTTAGGTAAAAATAGTATTCCTGCTTACAAACACCATATGAAAGCAATAATAAACCTGACTATGCGAACAGCAAGTTGTACCTGTTCAGCCTAATTCATTTCCTCTGCGAAAACAATTTGTGATGTACAAACCTTACCTGCCACACTCCAACCTCCACTTACTTACAAACACACACTCCTACTTCTTAGATACACACATACACACTCCTACCTACTTCTTACATTTATGTATTTATTTATTTATTTATATTTGTTGACCAGGAGTGTCCGACTGGACGTAGGTCATTTTCAGAGGGGGCCCGGGGAGAAAAGCTCCACAGTTAAAATAAACAGACAGTAGTTACATTGGATTACATAGCGATTAACAATTTACATAGCAATTACTTACAACATATTTACAGATAAAGAACATAGTACATCAGTAGACAACTAGAATCTTTATCAGTGAAGTACATAACAGACATTAACAAATGTTACAAGAAGAAGTTCCTGCTGTATAATAAGTACTGGCTTATGAGCATCTGAGCTTGCTATAATCAAGGTAGTTAGTGGAGTGGAAAGAAAGGTAGTGGTTGGATGGGGTGGGTGATATTAGAGTGGGAGTTGCAAGGGCATAGCCAGCATGTTTTTAGGTGTGCTTTTAGTAAAGTTTTAAAGTGGGTGCATGATGGTACGGAGGTAATTGTGGGTGGGAGTGAGTTCTATAATTTGGCTATGGTGCAAGAGAATAGTGCTTCACCAGCAGAGTTATTGGCTTTAGTGATCTGCAAGTGATTTTTGTTGCTGGATCTTAGTGGTCTGGTGGTGCGATAGGGTTGGAGTAGATTCTGGAGGGATGGGACATTTAGTGGATGGTTTACTAGTTTGTGGGCGAGTGAGAGTTGATACCATTGAAGGAGGTGAGGGAGTTCAAGCCAGCCCAGTTCAGCAAGTGAGAGACAGTGGTGATTACGGTAGGATGCCCCTGTGGTAAATTTGGTGATTTTGTTGTAGCAGGTCTCTAGCTTGTTTAGATTGCATTGCCTTAGGTTGGTATATATTGGAGAGGCATAAAGTAGGGTGGAGATAAGGTGGGAATTTGCTATTGAAATCTTTGCTGCTTTGGTGAGAAGTTGCTTATTTCTGTATAGCACTCCTATTTTTTTGTGGACTTTTTTTATGGTTATGGATATGTGAATGTCAAATTTTAGTTTATTGTCTATTTCCACTCCTAGCAATTTGGTGTGTTCAGTTGGGTTATATAGTGGTGTTGTCTTTTGCTGTGATGTTAAAGTGAGAGTTGTTTTGAGTATGTTTGGTGTGTTGGAAGATGAGTAGTTTAGTTTTGTTTGGATTGAGTATTAACTGGGCATCGGATAACCAAGTTTCAACAGAGGAAAAGGCTTCCTGTGTGACTTTTTGCAGTTTGGGTAGGGACTGGGCTAAGCAGATGATGGTTGAGTCATCTGCGTATTGTATGAGTGTGCCATGTTTGGTGGCAGAGGCTAGATTATTGGTGAAAACAGAGAAGAGTAGGGGTCCAAGGATGGATCCTTGGGGAACCCCTATGGAGACAGGTAGTTGGAGAGATATGTCATTCTGCCATACAACAGATTGTTGGTGGTCAGACAGGTAACTCTGAAACCAGTTGGTGACTGATTGCGAGAAGGATAGGTTATTGAGGACAGAGATAAGTTGTTTGTGTGGGACCATGTCAAATGCTTTAGATAGGTCTAGGAAAGTAGCAGAGGAGAGATAGCCATTGTTTTTATGCTGAAGGATAGTGTTAGTAAAGGAGAGTAAAGCAGTGGTGGTGCTATGGTATGGTATGGTTGGAAACCATGCTGAGTATTGGAAAGGAGGTTGTTAGTAAGGAGGTAGGCTGAGACCTGAGAGTGTATGCATCTCTCTAGTATTTTGGAGAGTGGAGAGAGAATAGCTATGGGGCGGTAATTGGTTAGTTCTGCGGAGGGTCCGCCTTTGTGGAGGGGAATTATATGTGATACTTTCCACAGTGTGGAACGTAACTTTCTGACAGAAATCGGTTAATCAAGATGGATACTGGGTAGGCCAGAGCATCGGCTGCGATTTGTAGGTATTCACTTGGGAGGTTGTCTGCTGCTAATCTGGTGGGCTTAAGTTTAGTTAAGAGGTTTTTTTATGTTGGAGGTAGGTACAGGAGAAAAAGAGAAGGCAGTGGGGAGATTACTAGTTGAAGGTGTGAGTTGGAGTGGAGGGGGGTTGTGTTGTTTAGCTAGTGATAGTATGGTTTGTGTGAAATGTGTGTTGAATGAGGTAGCAATATTTTCTGAGGAGTGAGGGATGTTAGGAGGAGGGGTACTGACTTTACCTGGGTGGAGGGTGGAGTTTATGGAGCACCAGAATTGTTTGGAGCTGTGTTGGGAGGAGTCTAGGGCAGAATGGTAGTATTGGAATTTGTCCTGTTTTATTAGCTTTTTGACTCTATTGCGTAGTTCTAGGAATTTCTGTCTAGTTGAGGGGGTTTTGGTTTTGCATCAGTACTCCCAGGCTTTATCCCTGTTTTTCATTTCTGACTTAGTGGTTTTCTGTAGCCATGGGGAGGGTTGTGCTTTGATTCTGGAAAGTCTTATGGGGGCATGGTAATTAAGGATCCTCAAGAAGGTAGTATTAAAAAATTCAACTGCATCATCAAGACTGAGGTACTTTGGAGGATGCCAGTTACATTCTTTGAGGGATGAGATGAATGTGAGTGGGTTAAAGTTTAGTTTTTTACGTATTTGACGGTAGATGACGGGTTTAGCTTGGTATAGGTATTTTTTGAGTAGGAATGTTGGGGAGTGATCACTGAGGCTATCTAATAAGCAGCCTGTTATATATTACTGGGGGCTGTTACTGACTAGTATCCAGTCCAGGGTAGTGTGCTTGCTGGAGTTTTTATTTATCCTGGTTGGCGACTGGACTAGTTGCGTGAAGCCATGAAGGTTGACATGATGGGTTGGATGGTTGCCAGAACAGGATTGCCAGTCAATATTGAAATCACCTAAAATGATAGTTTCTTGGGGGAGATGGTGGGTAGACCAGCTGAGGAGGTTTTCTAGTGGGGGGATGTTTTGGCCAGGTGGGAAGTAGCATCCAATTATGTTGATGGTTTTGTTTTGGTTTATTTTGAGGTTGGTATATATTATTTCTTCATTGCCTATTTGTGGAGCTGATGATTTTAAGATCTGGATGTTTAGATGCTGTTTAAATATTATAGCTACACCACCTCCTTTCTTGTTTAACCAGTCTACTCTTAGTATGTCATAACCTGTAGGGAGTATTTGCTCACTGGTAATGTGAGGTTTTAGCCAAGTTTCTGTCAGGATGACTATATCTGGGGAGTACAAGTTTATGGTGGCATGGAGTTCATGGACTTTGTTGGATATACTTCTAATATTTAGGCTTAGTAGAAGGAAGTCACTTGACTTTCTATTGGCTGTAATATGGGAGAAGTTGTGGTTTCTAGTCTGATTATGAGGATTGGGGTTGGAGATGGTAGAGCCAGGGTTGGAGTGGATATCTCCACTCAGGGCTAGTTTAGCTATGCATGAGGTTATTAGTTTTCTCAGTTTTTGAATGTGTTTGTTTATAAGGGAAACTTTATTATTGTGCTCTTTGGGTAATAGGTATGGTGGGAGGGTTACTGTGTTAAGTTGTAGGGATGCTTTATGTTTGAGTAATATAGTTGGTAGAATATGTGGGGGTGCATAGGGATGTTTCTTGAGTTGGTGGAAGGGGAGCTGAGAGAGGGTGAGATATGAGTGGTGGTGTGAGTAGTAGTACAGTGGTAGTGGTTGAGTGGGGTAATAATGGAGCTTTGGTAGGATGTAAGATATGCAAGGAGAGTGCATGCAGTGAGCATAGGTAAGGTATGCTTGTACATGTTAGTTAAGGAGGTGTGATAGTAGTGGGAAGATGGAGGAGGTAGTGTTGGGTTAGCACTGTGGTTGGCTACTGGAAAGATGGGAGGGGTTTGTGAGTGTAATAAAGGTGGGACCACTGGGGGCGGGAGGGAATAGGGGGCAGGGTGGGGAGCAAAGCAGGTAGAGACCCTGTTAGTTGCTCTTATGAGGGGGCTGGAAACAATCAGGTAACAGAGTTAACTGATAAATGAACATATGATAGTGACAAGGGTGGTTGTAGTATTAAAAATGGTGCCTGCTTCAGGTAATATTTATTAACTTTGGGATTGTCTTAAGGTAATAAACATGGAAGGGGGAGGGGGGAACAAGAGTGTGAGCAGGCAGTTCTTTGTACTGCTGCTAATGAGCCAAAGCAAAGACAAGTTTGTGTTTAAGAAACAATTACAATTGACCAAGGACTGCTCTGAAACTGTAAGTCATTTCTTAACCATTTCTCAGGTGGAAAAACAGGATAACCTTGTATCAGTAGGCTACTGTGGTCTCAGTTTAAATTAAGAAACACACAGTATTGATCAGTTATGGATACTATTTGCTAATAGAAGGGAATAAGAGAGAAAGTGGAAGATGAGTGTGCGTGTGTGTGTACATCCACAGACTCCTAGCCTACAATGGGTTATAACTGGTGTTAGAGACCTTGTGAACACTCTTGGTGCAATGAATGGTCCAAAGTGTAAGGTAGAGTACTAATAATGTGATTCAGGCACACAAAACCTTAAGAAATGTGTGAAGTCTGGTTCAATAGGGATGTGATAAGTATCTTTTAAGTCTAGTGTTACCTGAAAACTTGAAAGAGGAAGAGGAGGCAACAGGTTGGGAAGTGACATCATTTTGAATTTGGGCACCAACACAAACAAGGTTAGGAAAGAAAGATCCAGAACTGGTCTCCAAGCAGTTTCTTTCTTTAGCACTAGGAACATCCTTGAATAAAAAAAATTCCCCACCTAGGAAGGAGGAACTGGTTCCTTGGGACAGCATGTGATGAAGAACAGTTTAAAACAAAAACACAGTCTATTCTGGAGGATGAGGAATGACCCCCTGGAAAGGAAGAATTTCCTGCCACTACCATCTGCAACCTTGGTGCACGATTTTCAGAAACCATTTGTCTGAAACAATCTGTCGCCAAAGAGAAAAATGACAAGTCAGACTTTATGGAAGAAAAAAAAACATCCAGGGTGGTAGGAGGTCAGTCACAAGGTGCTGTCCTTAGTTTTGGGAGGCTTAAGACTTCTTTTTGGAACCCCCTTGCTATTTCTTCTTAAGCATCCATTTACCTGAATTTTTTTGAGACCAATTGTTCTGGCTTTTGCTAAATCTGGATTTGGAAAAGGAGGGCTGAAAAATCTTAAAAGATTCCCTGAATTAGCTTGCCTCTTTTTGGCAGCAGCTAATTCCGCAGGAATGGGCATACCATTCTGACAAAACAGGAAAACCTTTCTTGTTCCTTCTCCTAGGATGACAAGAGTGGCTCTTCCTTGCCCATTAAGGGGATCCCAACAGCTGCAGAGGACATGGCGGACCCCCAAGTACATAGTGGCTTTAGGCAGAAAACTAGAGGGATCCAGACTAAAAGACAAGTGGTCTGAGGTGCAATAAATGACCACAGCAGAGTCACCCACCTGCTAGCCTGCTGTGGTGGCAAAGACCGTTTGCTTAACGTTTTCTTTTTGTGGCTGGAAGAAGGACCAACCATGGGACTAGTAGTCTGTTGCATGGACAAAGCGAACATTATGCCTCTTTCCTGGGTAAGACAAGTTACAAATGCCAGCAAATGCTAGCGATCCACAAAAGTTAATTTAGTTTGACAGAAAGACAGAGTAAAGAGTACATTAAAATACTATACCAGCTCCACAAAAGAAAAATACACAATTTCTTCACAGAAACTTTTTTTCAGATACTTTACACTACTTTTAAGCTGACAGTAAAAATAACTGTACCATGTAAAAATATTACAGTCTCAAGATAGCCTATTAAAACACAACACTGCTACCTTTAAAATAACTTTCTTGAACACAAAAGTAATAAAATATCAAGAACATAAATAAATTGGACGTTTTTTTCCAAAGGGAACTTATCTGCCCAGCAAAGGAGAGCACAAGTTGAGTCAATCCTCAAAAGCCTCAGAGGAGCATACTCTTCAGTGACAGTAATCTCTGAAGAGCTTTGCGGCAAACTTGTCTTTTAGTCAACTCAGCTCAAGTTGCCTGACAGTTTGGGCAAATGGAAAGTGCCCAGAAGCTTTGAATGCTAGTC
Organism: Protopterus annectens; assembly: GCF_019279795.1. Taxonomy (NCBI): domain Eukaryota; kingdom Metazoa; phylum Chordata; order Ceratodontiformes; family Protopteridae; genus Protopterus; species Protopterus annectens. The sequence continues at coordinate 497,787,080 of NC_056750.1, forward strand.
TGCTGTTATATCCTTGGCAGAATATAACCCATATATTTAAAGCTACTGAAGCAGTGATCAATATGATGATCATCATTTTGAACTTTGGGACATCGACAAAAAGTAAAGGTCTAGGACTGGTCTTCAAATTCCCTCTTTCCTTGGCAACAGAAAGATCCTTGCATAAAAAAAATTGCTCATCTGATCTAAGGGGCATTATTTCTATGACCCCCAAGACAACATATGCTATGAAAATGGAATGGAATGGAGGAAATAGGGATGTTGATTTACAAGATGAGGATGACTCCCCTGAAAAGGATTGAGGGCCTACCTTTGCCATCTCTGTCCCTACTGAATAACCTTCAGAACTCATTTTTCTGAAACAATCCGATACCACTGGGAAAGATGCAGACTTAGGTTAAGGAATGGATTGCTAGAATGGAAGGAGGAGATACCTAGACAGGCACATAGTCATTCTGACGTTCTGGACTATCTTTTGCTCTGGGAGGCTTTCCCTTTCTTTTTAGGCCCTCCTTGACACTGCTTTTAAAAATCCTGTTTATTTGCACCTTGCTGCTTAAACTGCTTTTTGAAAAGGGGTACTGAGTTGGAGAAAGTTTTTATTCAACTTAGAAAAGGAAGGTTTTAAGAAATTGGGTCACCGCTTGAGTCAATTTCCCTTTTTTATCAAATGTTTTAAGTACCTTAGCAGCAGAAGTGCCAAACAGCACATCCTTAAAGTGAGAATTTAAATTCACAGGTTAACATTATTTGGCAAGTTTTGAGAATATACCCAAACAAATCATCTAATAACTTAATCCCTTGCAACAGCTCTAGAGACAGCATCAGCAGAATCAAAAACACTTTTCAGAGTGTCTGGTTTCATGAACAGCAGGTACAAATAAGGCATTCATTGAATTCTTTAGCCCATTAGAGGGGAAGTTAACAATTAACTTTACCATGTTCTCAAAAGACGCCAATAAAACTTTTAACACATGAGCCTGGCAGTTCAAAATATTGAAAACTGAAGTAGCAGAAGAGTAAGCCTTTTTTTCCTGTTCTATGAAAAACTTTCTCAAACTTGTCAGAGAGAATTGGGTTAGTATTAGCTATATGTTTAGCAGCAGAAGCTTTAGATATGAAATAACTGTAGGGCCTGCTTTAGGATTAAAAACATATGAATTTAACGTACTTTGTACAACCTATCAGAGTTTTTAGGAGCACAACATTTCCCATCAGACATGCTGCAAAGGCAGACAAAGCAGAGGGAAGGCTGTGAAAAACCCAATTGCAACAAATCATAACACTTTTGCTGTTAAGTAGGGATTTCATTATGCTCCCACTGAAATACCTCATTAATTTTAGCTTAAATGTCATAAAAATAGGTCTTCTGGAGGGAAATCTGAAGCAATTCTTTTCTCCGGAAGCTGAAGATTCTGATTTTGAGGAATCATTGAAGTAAAACACCCCCTCCATTCCCTGTTCTTCTCACTGAGAGTCAATGTCAGAATGAGAAGGAAATATATTTCTTTTTGGAGTGAGTAAAGAAACAGGTTTGAAATATTAAAAATAGAAATTAATTCATTAGAAAATCACAGCAAGTCCTCCTTGTCCATGGTAATAGAACAGGAGAAGTAACATTTGGTTTCCCTTCATGACTTGGGCCATTTTATTCTTGGATACCACTCTACCAGTGAGCCTTTTTCAGTTTTAAGTCTTTGGTGGGCTTCACATAGTCACTGGTGTGCTTATTGGTTTCCCTTCATGGGAAACTCTCTGGGAAAAGACTGTCTCATGGCAGGGGCACTCTCCCAGGTATCAGGCATCCTCACCAGATGTGCAGTAAACCTTCCCCCACTTTTTCCTCTGAGACTGAAAAAAGTGGTTCTCCCTTGCCTGGAAATGACAACCATAAAACCAAAGAAGACCTGTCTCACTCCAGGTCCTTAGAGGCTTCACAAGGAGCTACTCCAAAGCAGCCAAGAGACACTGATGAGTGTTCCGAGGAACCAAGTGGGGCCACATCAGGGTTATCCATCAGCTGCAGTAAAGGAGTCAGCCTGACACCCAAAAATGCCATAGCAATTTTCCTCTTGTGGACCTGGGAAGGAAGAGCTAAGGAGACTCATAGCTGATCCACGGTCTAAACAAAAAGGAAGCTGACAGACAGGTAGCAGAGCCTGAGAGAGAGTCGGAAACGCTCTTGACAGGAAAAGTACTGATACTGAGGTAAAAAATTCAGCGAGAGTCCCTAAAAAAAGAAAAAAAGTAAAAATTAAATTTTCTAATTCAAGCATTTATAAAGTTAAACTCTCCTACAAGGCATGCAAGTCCATGAAATTCATTTTTCTACCATAAGTGTATTAAATTAGTTTAAAGCGACACAAATGTTTTCTTCAGAAAGATTAATATGTGGAAGGTTATCCAGACCAGGGTACCTTTCTACTCAGCCTTGATGGATCACTAGTTGACAATTAGTTCCACAAATCTTTCAAAGGGAGCACACCTCAGCTGCAGGAAAGCTCTGAAACTTTTGGCACCTTAGCTACCTTTTTATTTGGCACTGATCAAGACCCTGGCAGTTAGGGCATGTGGAGGTACCCTGGAGCTTTAGAAGCCTTGCCACTGTTAATATCCAGATTCTAGAAAGGTTAATGCTGAAGACCTTCAGAGAAAATTTACTGAAGGTATAAAATAGTGAACATTACATGTTGTCATGATTCATTTTGTCAAAACCTAAAGTGCCATGTATTATTAAGTGCTGACTTGCAGTTCTGATGCTGTATTAATTCAGCTATGGAATTGCTGGCAATTCAACTGAATGCTGTCTCTGAAGTGGGATCAATAAGATTTAAGAGAAAAGGTGAGATTTTTTTGTTGCAATACTTTTCTCTCTGGTTTGAAAAACCTCAACAGTAGTATGTTTAGACACCAGGAATGTTTGGGTGCCTCATGAGTACAGGGAGAAATGGTGTATATTAATTTTTTGTAATGTTTCTGTAGGCAGCATTCTAAAGCAGCATCTTTTAGCCCACATCTATATGCTAAATCTGTCTGATATTGATTGACTGATTATGCTGTAGAGGGTGGCACAGTTGCACAGCAGTTAACATTACTGCCTCACAGTAAGTACCTGGTTCTCCAGTTTAGCTCTTAAACTGCTTGCCTTCTGTGTGGAATCTGCACATCCTACCAGCCCCCATTCATTTTTTTCCATTGGTACTTGCATTTTTTCTTCCACATCACAAATACATATCATATGTGATCTGGCAATCCTCTAAACTGTCCCTAGACATGTATGCCATATGAAATTGCATGTGTCTGTGCATCCTGCAATATGTTGATATGCTGTTCAGGATAAGTTTCTAAGCCTTTCTGTCACCAAAAGCTAATAAAGACTCCATCTACCCCCCCCCCCGACCATGGATTAAGCAATAATATGAAAATTAATGAATTAAAATGAATTTATTAATTAAAATTCTAGTGGAATAAAAGGAACTAGAATCTACTGGTTCCATTAGGCAATGAATATCTCCCCGTTATAAGATTACCTTATTTAAAATTAAGGCTTTGTAAAGATTTAAATAGTTTGAGCTATATTCTTTTGTAAACATTAACTGGTTACTGTGAAAAGGCTCTGCCTAGGAGCTAAACTGTCTCAAATTAACTTGCTGGATCTGATACCTGTCTTGGGATCTTTAGTGACACGGTTTGCCTTGAGAAGTATGATAAGCACTCTTGACGAGACTGCCTTTAACCAGTTAGTTAATCATCCCATGGAGGTTACCCATTTAGCATGCCATGCTGTAGTTATATAGCTGTTAGATTAAGTAAGTCATTAACTCACAGAGCACCTATTGTAGGATAGTAAGTAAATCCTCGTTTGATTACACTAGAACAGAGATTAAGCAAAACAGAATGCAACTAAGCAAAACAGAATGCAACTAAGCAAAATAGAATGTAACTAAGCAAAACAGAATGCAACTAAGCAGGTGCTTTTAACAAGAGGATGCAACTTATCACACAGGTGGCAAATGCACACCTCCCTCCAATTAAAGGGTATGTCTCAGCCTGTCACTTAATAGTAGAAAAAAATGCATATTAAAATGATTCATGGGAACAAGCCAGCTTGCATCAGTATCTCATGCTAATTAAACCATCTCAAGTTGTGGTTACCCGTGAAGCCACAGTATAACAAAATGTACTTCCTTTGTGGTAAAACTCACAACATTTTCTCCTCTGGTCAATTGTTACATACATGAAAAAGCCATAATCAGATGTTATTTGAGCATTATATTAAACAATTTTGAACCATTTAAGAAATAGTTATAGTAATTACAGAAATTAAAGGTGCAATACAAGCATTGTCTCAATGATATATACATTAACCTACCTATTTCTTTTACACACACACAAACACACACCTCTTAAACACTAAAACACACACACATCTCTTAAACACTAACACACACACACACCTACCTCTCACTTCTACATTCGTTCGGTGCATCCCCAATCTAAACGTCCTCTGGAATTCAAATTCCCAGAAAGGCGCACGAAAGATGAAGACGTAAACCATCAGTCGCACAGACACAGAAGATGAAAGTAGGTCACAAACACATGTTGCATCTGTGCGACTGGACAGGATGCAAAGGGCATTGGGAACACCTTTTAAAAAAACAAAAAGAAGTTTTTTTTTTTTTAATTAAAATAAAATTAATTTCTCAGCCAGGCAGTTCCAGAGGGGTGCAAGTGGACCCCCTTCTACCTGCCTGCGGGCGCCCCAAATAGTCTCTTTTTCTGCCATTTCATCCAGCACATTCTTACTACAGAGAGAGAGAGAGAATGAGAAGGAAAGAAAGTGACATTCAGAGCACTACATTAGGATACATTTAGTATGTTTTTCAGCGTATTTTAGCAAAGACTTTTTTGACACTAGCATTTTATAAACATTGTAAAGTGAGCTTCTGCACTGTTTTTCTTTTGATTTATAAAGTGACGATACCTGCTGCATTTTCAGAGAGAGCTGTCACTACCCCAGAAATGTACCAATTGATAAAATACCAGCATCTGCATAGTGCATCTATTTAATATTGTTTGGCTTTTCCACCTTGATCATCCAGCTCCTCAGCATACTTAGACCCTGTTATTCCCCTACTGGCAGACTGAAGCCACATTTCCAGCTGAGATGGCAGTCAAGCCAATGACAGGCATTATACCATCCATGAATCAGGGTGAATAAAAATGTCAGTGCAACCTAAATCATGGTGTGCATTCCTTTCCAGCTGAGAGGACAGTCAAGCCAATGACAGGCACTACAGTATATCAACCCAACAATCAGAGTGAATAAAAATGCCTGTACAACCTAAATCATGATATACATTCCTTTCCAGCCGAGATGACAGTCAAGCCAAGGACAGACATATCATCCAAGCAATCAGGGTGAATAAAAATATAAATGCAGCCTAAATCACAGTGTACATTCCTTGTGGAATGGCTGGAATTTCCAGCCTCCAACTGTGGGTCAAACTCTTATTGAAAGTTCCATCCTTGTCCCTGCATAAGTTAGATAAGCTAGCAAAATTTTCCTCTTTTCTTAGCCCTGCAGCCAACTCCTAAGGGATCACATCTGCTATCCAAAACTTGCTCTATTGTACTGCAGTAAGGATTCCATCCCTCTGCACTAAGCAGCCAGGCATGTTGCATTTTTAAGATATATAATTGCTTTTAATATGACTTCTCTTCCTCTGTCCTACCTTAAACACTTCCCCTTCACCTGCTCAGTGAAAATTGTAGCATATATACACTTTCATGGTAATGAAATCAGTTGTTGAAAGTTGTTTTTATTCCCTTCATCATCTGACTGCCTGAGACTTAACACGCTGTTTGATTAGGCATTTGATTACCAGGTGAAAGTTGTTCATTCAATGAGTCTGAACTCTGAACTGTGTAAATGAATAAAAACACTGCCCACGTTTTTAATATCCCAGTCACTCCTGTAGCTACACAGTTAGCAACGATATTTGATATTATGCTACTGAAGGAACTTCAGGCTTTGTACTTCTGTGTCAGTCTTTGTTTTTCAACTACAAAGCTATTAAAACTGAGGGAATCGAAATATGGGTTGGTAGAAGACTGAATGTAAAATCCTACTTTTCTTCAAATGAATCTTCAAACTCTCTATACCATTTTTCCTATGGTAAAACTCCATCACATCTAATTTCCAATTTTCAAATTAAAATACTTATGGGTTGTGATACGAGTACAATACAAGCATGAAAGATGTGGAGGAGTCCTTCTGTAAAAAATGGTTTTATTTGTACCATACATGTACAGTTTCTGACAGCATGTGGTCATGTCTGTCATAGTGCACTTTCACATTGTGAAGTGTATACATACCTTCAATGTTTGCCCAATACCTGTGTGTATGTGCCCCTGTGTGTGTGTATATTCTCCTCAGCAAGTGAAATCCAAGTAAATAGCCAGATAGGTGCAAGATACAGCTGCAGAGATAAGATGACCAGTGGCTAACTATCCAAAGAGTAGGTTATTTTTCTACCAAAGAATTTGGCTTGTGATGTTTGTTGCATGTACGCACTGATTAATGATGATTTCTTTGTAAATACAAACACTACTATTTCATTTTAAGAAGGGTATGATTAAAATTTAAAATATTTTGGAATGGTCAGTTTCCTCTAAAGTATTTGATCCACTGAAAACAAATGCCAATTTACACAAATCTATTTTTGTTTGTTTGTGTCTTTCAGCTTTTCCCGATTAGGGGTTGCCACAGCAGAACTCCGGCCTGCTAATGATTGGCAGTAGATTTTTACGTACTGGCTTGCTGGGCCTAACGCACAACCTTCAACGAAGGAACGCCCATTCACGCATGTCCCTACACAGAAGATGCTCTAACTGAGAATCGGACAGGCAATGTCTAACTGTGAGGCGACAACGCTACCGCAGCACCACCACCGCAGTTTATTTTACACAAATCTATTTATCCTTATTCTTTGCAAATGATTACAACCTGCAAGAATTTAATATATTATTGTGGTGAGACAGTAAATACCGAAAGAAAAGCTATATAATACTGCTAAGATTTGCAAGGAAATGAGGTTCCAAAAAATGACTACACTTTGGAGTGACACTAATACTGCAAATCATATAGCGTAGCTATATTTTGGTAGAAAATCTTATTAACTGAATGTCTCAGACACTTGAAAAGTTTTCCGGAGATTTATAAACTCTGTTATCCTAAAATGGAAACTTTCAGATCCTGGCAAAGGCATTTATAGGTACCCCATGAACACTTTTTTCTTGGCAGGTAAATGATTGCTATTTAAGGTAGACTACAGTGGATATAAATGCAGAACAAAAAGTGGAAGGCTGCATAACTGAAAAGATCTTAAAATAATAAATAAAACATATTTACCAAGATGAGAACTTCCTTTTCTGTAATTCCCAGTAACACGAAGGCAGCTACTTCCATCACCTTGGCAAACTCCACATTTATCCACAGTGTGGGTGGAAAACAAAACTCCATCACATCCAATTGGCTGGAAAAGAGTGAATAATAAATATATCAGTGTGCATATAAATATTATTTTTAGTGGCGAGAGCTGAGTTCCAAACGTAAAATGATGACAAAACAATAACAACCTCACATCTTCCAGCAACGCAGACCCCTCGATAATTATTGTATTTACAAGAAGTGCCATCTCTAGCTTGAACCATTAATTGTCTTTGCCCATCCACTGTAGTACAATGAAGGTCACAGGGTTTGCTGGAAATGTGGATGTAATCATCTGAAATAAAACACAGATTACTCAAAAAACAAAATGTGAGTTTTAATAAGTTACTTCACAGAATCAGTCCTTTGAGATGCAGGAAGAAGGGACATGAAATTCTGCCTTGAAACTGTAGGTGCAACTTTAGTATGTGAATACATGATCAGGAGTTTAACACTATTTAATGTAGAAAATAACTTAAGTATGGTCATTCCAGAACATTCAACAAATACTGGTACAGATTAGAAGAAAGTAGTGAAGTCTGAATTGTGCAGAATTTACAGTTCTGTGTGTATGTTAATATTATATTATATTTACAGCTGCAAAGTACCTTTTTGATAAGTTGTTCCTTTGAATTTACTGTGACTTCATACAGAGCAAGAGAGATATATGTGACCTTTAATTACTGAAAATGCAACATATGCTCTGCTACAATGAAGACGTCAATGGAAGAGCTAATGTTCACGAAATCATTAACTCTTTGCATTAAGGTAATTGTTTGTCAAAATCTGTCTTCTGACCCTTTTTTGCATTTGATTTAAAGTGACATTTATGACTGTATTCATTGTTCTGAAAATGGTGGTGACATCATGCAAGAAAAGTAGAAAATTAATACAGGATGTACATATACATCTAACTGCAAGTCAATAGTGAAAGAATAATGTGCTAGGCTAATTATTATTTATTCAAATATGTATTTTGTCTGTGTATGTGCGAGTGTGTATAAGTACTAAAAATGCAACTGTCTGCTTCTCTACACTGCAACATACATAATGGTACAACAAACCAAAAAGGCACCCACTGACTAAACCACAATGAAGAAACAAAAATGAAATATTCACAAAAAAATATTCCCAGTAGTGGACCATGCACAGAAACTAGATTTTATTAAAAAAAAATAGAATACACAAGTGCTTTCACATATCTACGCTACTTCAGGTGTAATGACCTACACATGACAGCTGAGACATTCAGCATGCACCCATACACGCACATTATATCTATCCTATTACCTACCCCGAACATCTATACACTCACATGTTTACTAAACCTAACTCACACAGGCCTACCCGTGTAACACACCCACTTCTCTTTATTGACAAAGCACACAGTCGATCAAAAACAGCAATCACCTAATCTAAAATTCATACAAACTGCCATGCACTTTGTCAGCTAAAGAAACATTCAACCAAATGTAGTGCAAATGTGTGTATATGTGTGTGTATAAAATACACATACGTACATATATATATATATATATATATATATATATATATATATATATATGCACATATATAACCACACACACATATAGAAAAAAAATATATATATATATACATGAAGAGCCATAGGATCAAAAGTGTGTGGTTAGATTTCATGATAAAAGAAAAGGGAACAGTGCAGTCTTGCCTTACACAACCATCAACACCAAAATAGCTTTCTAAACAAAAGGAAAAATATACAGTATACTATTTTTTTCAAAAGACTCAAAATACCTCAAAACAGGACAGTAACTTCCAAACAGTAATATTTTTTTCCTGCATTGTCAAGAAGCAAGAATCAAAGTTTGCCGGATACAGATGCTCCCCTGTAGAGTCTCTCCCCTGGAATCATTCACAGAATGAGAACTAGGTCTTCTCAGAATAGACCATAGCTATCCTTACTACAGGTTACAGGATGGACAACCTGTAGATTGCACAGTGATAGAAGAATGAACATTCTCCAGCAGGCTGTTAATCTACAGATAACACCCACTGAAAAATGAGTCCACTGCTTTGTGGTAGCATTTCAAGCTGCCTTGGAGCTCGGGCTCAAAGTTACCTAACATACGTTATTATTTTATATCCCTAAGCAGTGCTTTTGCTGGTTATCGAGTGTAACAAAAAAAAAAAAGAAAGAAATTTAAAATAAAAATGTGTGTGCATGTGTTTATGTCTGGGTGAGAGTGTGTGTGTGTATGAGAGTGAGTGAAAGTGACAGAGAGAGAGAGAGAGAGAGAGAGAGAGAGAGCTATTATTTTACACTTGCTAATCAGTGCTTTTGCTGTTTAGTGAGTATAAAAAAAATAAACGAAACAGAAAAAAGTGTTCTTTATACATGTTTGAGTGAATGTTTGCATGAAAGTGGAAGACTATCTGTGTGTTTATGGTTTTGTCTACCTGTGTGAGTGAATGTGTGTTTGCATGCATGAAAGCAGAAGTGTGTGTGTGTGAGAGAGAGAGAGAGAGAGAGAGACAGATGGAATCTGAAGAGTGAAAGTGATTGAGCTGTGGCAACAGCAGGAGGTTTGCATACTTGTCAACCTAACAAACATCTGGATAAAGCTTAAAATAAAGGATGACCAAAGGCTCAAACTAGTAAGAGATTTTAAATAGTGCTGTTGTAAAATCACAAATTTAATTGAATAATAGGATTTGTGTTAATATGCAGTTTCTGAAGTGCAAATGTCAGCGAGTGAGTGAGTGAGATTGACTAGTGGCAGAATTAATCTTGATCTCTTAGCTGAAGAAATCTGGATAAAGCATAAAATAAAGAGGGGGACAATGGCTTAGAAATAGGGAAAGATTTTAATTATTGCTGGTATAGAATTACAAAGTTGCCCAAATTACAAGATATGTGTTGTTATGCATTTTCTGAAGGAAATAAAGTTTGAAAAATCAAATGTATGACATTATTTAGAGACTTCAATCCCAAATGACTGACGACAAATCAACCATTTTAGGAGTAAGAAACCAAAAAAAATATATAATAAATAACTGGATATTTTTAAAAAAAAATGTTATATTTTGGATGTGAAATGCTTCCTCCAGCTCCACTTACATATACTACAGCAATTTTGAAACATCAGGCAGAAGAAGCATTTTACATTAAAAATATATATATATAAAAAATATAGTAATTAAAAAATAAATTTCCAAATACATTTCCTAGTCTCTATTATCTACTTGAATTTGTCCATTGTCATCATTTTTTTTACTTCCTTATATGCATTGGTAACAAATGAATTCTGCAATCTGATTGTTTGTTTGACTTTTTGACTTTTTCACTCTCTGTAATTTTATAACTTTGGAAATGTCTGCATTTTGTATAATGATGGAGCTTTTCTCCCCGGGCCTCCGCTGAAAAAGGACATTGTATCCAGTCGGATTTTTTCCCGGTTAACAAATGTAAAATAAAATAAAAAAATAAATAAATAATAAATAAATAAGTAAAACACAACAATTTTACAGACAGCCCATTCTCTAAGCAGAATAATGCTCTCCAGACTGTGTGTTATTGTGGAAATAATACCCCTCCAGGGGTGTAGAGGCCCTCCGCCTGTGGTGTTCAGCCTCTGGACAAGCATTATTTCCACAATCACACAGACCTGTTGGGTATTATTGCTTGTATAACATCCACAACTGATGTTCCATGTAGCATCGCTATGAAATTGGTTGGTAGAGCTATAGCCATCTCTTTTGTACATTATTTAAATACAAAATTGGTTCTAGTAACTGAACAACTCAAGAATCCTCTTTACCTAATACAAAAGGTATTATCTACCCTCCAAAAGCAGAAGATCTGTTTACAACTCTTTATACGGTTTGACATTTGTATACACATTCTTGTGAGAACCATCATAATATCTTAGAATGCTCCCTCCTCCATCATGAAACCTTCTATTTTCAGGTTTAGTATATGGGCTAAGCCATAGACAAGTTATTTACATTATGATGATGTATGAACCATCTGTGTTTCTCCATTAATAAAAAAGTATGCAATTAAAGTGTTACCATCCTATTCTTTAATTACCACAATGGCAGGGGATGATCTGTAATCAGTATAAATTATGTGTTTCTGCTGGGATTTTTGAGGACTGTTGAGTATAAATTCTTAGCTGAGAAGGTACTATCCCCACTTGATTTCCAAAAAATTCCCTTTCAGTAGTGGAACAGCTAAGTTATACTCAACTCAATTTTTGAATAAAAAAAAAATACGAGTTGAACATCCCAATCAAAGTTCTGTGATAATGCTGCCCCTAGGCCTATCATTGCTATATCAGTACAAGGTAAGGGTGGCCTACTGAAATTTGGAGAGGCTAATAGAGTCTCTGAACACAGTACTCTCTTTAGAACTATCTGTAGTTTTAACTTCACTTTATGGGGCACCCCCCCTTTTCTCTAATCTACAAGAGGACAAACTAATGAAGCAAAATGGGGTACACATTTTGATAGTAACCATATAGACCCAAGAATATCCACACTTGCTTCATGGTTCCAGGAACAGGAAGGACAGTCTCTCACAGCTTCAATTTTTTTTCCTTTCTGCGACCCAATAATTCCTCTGAAAATGACATATCCTAAACATTTTACATCACTTGTGCCTATTTGAATCTTGGAGTTACTGACAGTTAACCTTGCCTGTCTCAGAGAGTCTAGTACAACCTGTACCTTAACTAGATGGGAGGCTTAATTAGCATCAGACCCTTTTTCCAATTTTCTACATGGGGTCAACAGTGACTAACACCTAGAGACATGCAAGCAGATGGGAGACCTAATCCTTCTGGTACTAAAAAAATGTTTGTTTGTTTCTTTATTTTGCTTTAGCCATTAGAGGGATCTGACAGTATCCCTTTTTTATAACTAATAAGGTCAAGAATCTTGTCTTTCTGTTAGTACATCAGACCTAGGCCAATGCTGATCAGCTTCCTAAAACCATTACAGAACCTGACTGTTCCATCAGGATTTGGGAGTAACACTATGAGGCTACCCCATTTGCTTTTTATCTATTCTGTTCTATTCTATTCTAAGTTCATAGATGCTTATTATGTTATTGTTCTGTGGGGCTCCTAAGAAACCTGGCCCTACATTCTTATAGTAATCATTAGCCCATATGTTTTGCAAAATGAATCTCCAAAGAGAGGCTGCACAAATATATGTTGGGTACTTCCATGTTTCCACTGCCCATGAAGGCCACTGGTGCTTCATCAGGAATGAATTTGTCTTTACTCATCCACATATCTAAATTAAACTTGAATAAAGTGAAGTACTCCAATTTATGTGGGGGGGGGGCAGTTCCATAGAAGTGGTATTATCTGTGATACATATCTATCTCTCCAGCATGTTCTTTTAATCATGCAAAAGAGACTGAGGTTTCTTGAGTGGGTGTTTCTAACACTGCTGGACTTCTGAGGATGGGAGGGTGGCCTAATGGTTAAGGTGTTTGCCTTACAAACACAAGGTGCAGGGTTTGAGTCTCACAAGGGATAATTGGCTAGACTTATAATAGCTCGCAAGGGAAGTTAGCTTAGTACTAACTTATGAACCTTATGAATGTATAACAGATCTGACATAACAGAGACCTTTGAGGCTCTGTAAGTCAGACAGAGGTTGCCTCTCAATAGCCTGTATGATATCAAGAAGATAGACAAAGTGTTCAGACAGTCTATGTAGTTTTTATGATTTAGATCCTTGATTTGTTTAGTAAGGGAGCATTGTGATCATTTTAATTGTAATAAGTGTTTGGACTGGTACATACTGAAAGGGCATTATAACTCACTGAGAGCTGAGTACACGGGAACAACAGCATCCCCAGATCTGGACACCATATCCTTCAATGTAAGCTTTGAGATGAAAAAACGACTTCCTTACAATAGTGTTTACATGAGATCAAAGCACAGTTCACTGTTAACATATGTTGCTGCATAAGTATAGGATCAGTTTTCAGGGAAGTGATAATTACAAAGGGAGTTATGCTTGCCAAAGTATATGATTATACATTTCTTGGCATTTAGTTTTAGTCTATAGTTTTGGCATCAACTATTTGTTTGGGACAGGCCATCTTGTAAGATTATAATGTTCAGAGGTGAGTTTATGACGGCACTTACTTTCTGTGTTCTACTTGTTGGCCAGTTTCCTCTTCTGCAAGTCACGCAGGGGTTAACATTTTGCTGGGAGAGCTTATCCATGAAACCGGTGTGTGTGATAGTGTCAAACACTTTTGTAAGGTCCATATAGGCACTATGTACTGATCTGCCCTCATCCACTGCCTCAGTGAGTTTTTTGAAAATGTCAAACAGGTTAAATATGTAGGACCTGTCCTTGGCATATCTGGACTGAGTTGGGTTGAGTATTTAGGTCACCTAAGTTTCTATTTATTAGTTCCACAATTATCCTTTCCATAGTCTTGCAGATGATGCTGGTCAGGCTTAAGTGTCTGTAATTATCCTGGACTGTTGTTGGCCTACCATTGTGCAAGGGAATGATTGTTGCTGGTCTACATTCATCTGGTGCAAAGCCTTTTTAAAGGCTAATTTTGAATATGTTGGTGTGTGACTAAGGAAATGGTACATAGGTCATGAATTAGACATCTTCAGGCACTGGGTAATATATGGCTAAGGAGCACAGACACAGAAGAAATAAAATTCACTGGACAATGGCGGTGTATGGGTACAGAGATGGTACACAAAACAAGCACTAGAATTCTTTAAGGACTGGCAATGTGGGGTTAAGGAGCTGATTCATAACTCCCAGCTCTGCAGTAGAGGGATAAAACCTGGACTACAATCCAGAAAACCCAAGTTTGATTAGCAGCTTATTGGCTGGAAGAACTAGACAGAGGAGAGTATAAATGAGCAGTGGATGCCACCTCACTTATTCCCAGAGGGAGGTGGCTGCTTGTACATTACCTGTTTTGCTGCACGTAAGTAGAAGTACCTCCTGACATGGTAGAACGAAAGGGCTCTGATTTTGCCTGCAAGTGCCATGATGTAAATAAGAAAACTGAATGGCATGTGACAGCCATTTGCAAACAGTCTGTTTAGATACTGACTGCCCCTTTTTCTTCGCTTTATATGAATTCCTGAAGTCGTTTGTTCTGTCAGTGTACCATCTAAGTTGTCTGTGGAAATTGACAAGTGCAGGATTTTTTTCTCCCTTATTTTTTGGTTCTGGAAAGAATACAGAGAGATGAATAGATTGATTAAGAATAAATTTTGAAACCACTTTAGGCATAAAAGAAGAGTTAGTTCTGTAAGAATCCTATCTTTACAAAAGGTGAGAGATGGCTGAGTCGTTATAACGGCTTTCAAGCCAGATACTCCTCTTACAGAACTCAGAGCAATGGGTAACACTGTTTTCCATGATAAGAACTTCAAATATAGTCTTACAAGCTGATTCAAAAGTAAAAAAAAAAAGTTTATGTTTCTCCACTACAAAGTTAAGATCCCATGAGGGAGGCATGAATATTTAATACCCTTTTCAGAAACTGATTCACTAGAGGTAAAGAAGTAAGGGGAATTCATACAAAGACAGGCAGAAAAGTCTGAAAGATGAATTGAAGAGTAAGAAAGGTGAGCGGATAACTCATAAAAATAATGATGAACCAAAGGTGTTTAGGCGTCAAAATAATATTGGTTTATTCCATGACATCAACAAAAAATCTTTCTCACTTAACCATACATGATTTTCCAGTAGCATTTTTTTTAACCTCCAGTACTTGCTGCATGAAAGTCTGGCCCCTTAAGGCTCCTGGAAGGTAGATTTAATTTTAATTCACAAAGTCTGGTGCAGGAGAAAGGATAGAGTCCATCAACCAGTTAACATATCTGTTTGGGAAAAAGTCATGGAACTGCTTAGTATAGGAAAACTACCCAATACTCGGAGGTCAAAAGACTGCAAAATGAGAAAATATGAATTAAGACAAGAAAGTCATGGTGAACTAATCTGTCAGACTTCTTTGGGAAGAAAAGCAATAACATAGAGAACAACTGTTGATGTATCTTATACGGACTTTAAAAACACTTATAGAATAGTGGCAGACAAAAGATTAATGCTGAAGACAGACAGTGTCAATAGGTTGACAAGTTGGTAACCTTGAAGAAAGTTGCCTCCATAACTAATCAGGGACAATCATGGTAAACTGAACTGTAGTGAGGAAATGTAGTGTCACTGGTGAGGTATTACAGGGTACAGAGCTGCAATCCACATTAAAACCTTCACTGCCAACATTGCAGAGGGGCAAGGGGGAAATGTATAGTTTGTTTCAGGTGTTAACAACAATTGCAACAACAAGATATATAAGAAGAAGTGCACAAAATAAAAAAGGAGTAGGAAAAATGGTAAGAATTGGCTAATGTATGGTTACACGGATTAAATTAATATAAATTTGCAAAATACGTGTCCTTGGTAGGATGAACGCAGAAACGAATTACATGCTTGGGGTAACATACTGGCAATGGCAGTTGTGAAGGTAGAGCTCATCATATCTATATATATATATTTCAGAGTCTCTGTATATGTAAAATCAGTGAAAGATATACTAAGAATTGAGGGAGAGTCCTAGGATGCATAATCAGAAGTAATACCAGGAAAAATGAGGAAGCAAAAATCCTCTCTACAAACAATTTGCAAGACTCATTTGGAATATCATATGCAGTTCTAGAGGTCTGATATCTATAAGGTTATTGGAATGACTGAAAAAATGTATAAAACACCTACCATGCTCATTCAAGGTATGTTCCATATGCCTTATAAGGGCAGTTATAACAATATGTATACATTTGATGAAGGATGAGAGATCAAAGACATGAGAAAGATATAATATCTGAAGTATGAAAGTGTGTTTAGCAGAGCAGTATTCACTGATAGAAACATCATAACAACAAGGGGACATGGACACAATTTGATGCAAGAGAGAGAGGTGGAACATGTGCACAGCTATTTCTTTATTGACAGAGTGTTGGAAGCATGGAGCAGCCTACTACAGAAGCTAGTGAATTCAGCAGCAGTGAGCAAATTAATGGTGTCACGGGATAGAAATGAAGCTGTGTTAATGAACAGGACATGTTAAGTTAAATATGATGACACCCTCTTCAATGAGTGGTGGATAAAGTCCAGAGTGAGTAGACATAAATGGTCCTTATGTGCTTTCCATGTCTATATATCTGCAGATGCAGAGAGAATACCATCCACTAAGTCGTTATGTCATTTATAAGCAACAGGATATACAACCCTGAAAATCACTTAGCTGTTCTAAAGTCATGCCAACAGACTACTGCATGCATGAGCCACAATGGCATAAATAGGTGTGCCAAGTGAAAACGTGACTTATGTCTCTACAAACCTATATTAATCTTTGGTGAAATACCCTTCTCTCAGCAGTTATTATCATAGCTTTTTGCTTATAATGGCTCTTTTTATTTCTCAGAACAACAATCACCCATGATAAGCCTGAAGTGGCAAATACTTAACTGAATGAGAACTAGCTCTCTAAAACCAAACTGCTTTCTCCTGGGGAAGCATTAACAAACACAACACTTTCTTTGTGAGATTGCACTGACTACTGTTTTCTATAAAAATGCTACCAAGGGCAGTCTCTAGTAAATAAGAAGTTATGTACCTACCATAACGTTCCATGTTAGTTGTCTTCTCTCGCCTTCTTTCTTGCTTGATGGGTTCGGAGCCGATCCCTCGGCTCCGACTCGGCACTTGCTAAGCTCGAGAGTCACTTTTACCAGCTCGAGGCAGCCCCATATCCCATGATGCAAGGCGGTAAGTACCCAGATCTCGTTTGATGACAAAGGGCAATAGCACCAAGCATAAAACACTTCCCAAAGGAAGAAAGAAAACTTACAGGATGGAAGAAGGACCAGGTCTGAATGGTCTTCAGCATAATAATTTCTTATAACAAGGTCTGTCCAGGCCAGGGGGAAGGAGGTAGTGTCTCAAGAAAGAAGGCAGAGAAGACAACTAACATGGAACGTTATGGTAGGTACATAACTTCTTAATGTTAAGTTGTCAATCTTGCCTTCATTCTTGCTTGATGGGACCGTCCCTAGCACCTCTATCCTGGGTGGCTCAATGGAACAGACTCTTGAGGACTGTAGAGCCAAAACTGGCTCTGTCCCTGGAGGCCAAGTCCAATTTGTAATGGGAAACAAAAGTGTGAGGAGTGGCCCAAGTGGCCGCTGCACAAATAGTGTCTAAAGGAAGTCTAGCTTGAAAGGCTGTAGAAGTAGCTAAGCTCCTAGTTGAATGTGCTTTAGGTTTTGAGCACAGCTGTTTTCCCCTGAGCAGATAAATTTCAGAGATGACCGAAGAAAGCCATCTGGACAAGGTCACTTTAGAAACAGGAAGGCCTTTTTTATTATCCGCATAGGAAACAAAAAGTTGATCAGATTTTCTAAATTTTTTTGTTCTGTCCAAATAATATCTAAGTTGACGGTGGACATCAAGATAATGTGGAAGAAGAGGAGCCTGCATGAAAAATCTCTGCTAAGAAGTCCAGGACTGCCTGAACAGGGGCAATGAAAGGATCAATATTCTTGGCCTTAGCCCAATAAGAGAAATGTTTCCATTTGCTTGTATAAATCCTCCTGGTAGAGGATTTTAACGAAGCTACTATGATGTCTCTAACTGGGTTAGAGATCAAAGGAAGCCTGGCTAAGGAAGGAAGTGGAGCAACCATGCTGTGAGGTTGAGAGAAGGGATAGACTGGTGCAGCTGACCCGATTGGTGAATCAGAAGATCTGGCACTGGGTCCAGATGCCACGGCTGCACCAAAAGGTGATGATGGAGGAACGGGAACCAAACTTGTCGAGGCCAGTAAGGGGCAATGAGAATCAAATTGGCTCTCAAAATGGTAGCTTTCTGGATAACTTGAGGGATCAGAGGAAATGGAGGGAAGGCATAAAGAAGTCCCTGGGGCCAATCCTGGGTCAGAGCGTCTCTGGGGGGATGGCCTGTTAGAGGGAAGAGACAGAAGAAGTCTGGACATTTGCTGTTTTGGGGAGTAGCAAAAAGATCGCAACATGGACGACCCCATTCCAGAAATATCTCTTCCGCTATAGATTGCTTGAGAGACCACTCGTGAGGCATGAGAATAGCTCTGCTCAATCTGTCCGCTACAATGTTGGTTTTCCCAGGGATATGCATTGCTACCAGAAACCGATGAGAGGAGATCGCCCATTGCCATAGTCTGAGCGCTTCTCGACACAAGGGGTAGGACTTGGTTCCGCCCTGTTTGTTGATATACCAAACTACAGACATGTTGTCTGTGTGGACTGCAATTGTCCCTACGGGAAGAAAGTCGTTGAGGGCTTGCAACGTTAAAAGCACTGCTCTCATCTCCAGGACATTTATGTGCAGATGGTACTCGAACGGCTGCCATGTCCCATGAACCATCCTGCCCTGATAATGACCCCCCCACCCGATCAGGAGGCATCCGTGGTGACAGTGGCTATCGGGGATGGGGTACAAAGTACCTGCCTTGGTGAACCTGAGGAGATGTGATCCACCAAGCAAGATGATCTTTGCAAGTCTGTGTCACCAGAATCTGGTGACGATAGGAAGTTGTTGGTACGACCACTGTGTGAAAAGCATACACTGAAGAAGGCGCATGTAGAATCGAGCCAGGGATAGAAGAGTAATGACCGCAGCCATGAGGCCTAATACCTTTAGAACCATTCTGGCCTGTACTTTCTTGTTGGCCAGAATGATCCTGACATGACTCTGAATGTCTGAAACTCTTTGATCTGTAAGGGTAGCTGACATCCGAACAGTGTTTAAGTTTGCGCCTATGAAGGTAATAGACTGGCAGGGCGATAAGGATGACTTTTCAAGTTGATCGAGATGCCCAAATGAGAACAAAGATTTATTGTGTAATCCCTGGCTTGTATAAGCTGATGCCTGGTGGTGGCTGACAGGAGCCAGTCGTCGAGATACGGAAACACCTGGAATCCTTGACGTCTCAGGTGAGCCGTGACCACTGCCATGCATTTGGTGAACACTCTGGGGGCTGTAGTGAGACCAAAGGGCAGGGCTCTGAACTGGAAATGACTGGACCCCAGCCGAAAGCGGAGAAATCTCCTGGAGCGTCTGTGAATTTTGATGTGATAGTACGCATCCTGAAGATCTATTGAGCACATCCAGTTGTCCTTCTGTAAGAAGGGCAGAATTGACTGAAGAGTGACCATTCGGAATCTTGTCTTCCTCACAGACTTGTTGAGTCTGCTGAGATCCAATATTGGTCTCCAGTCTCCCATCTTTTTGGGGACCAAAAAGAACCTTGAGTAGATTCCGAGCTCTGAATGGTCTGTAGTAACTGGCTGAATGGCTCTTTTTTGCAGTAGTTTTGAGACTTCTAACTCTGCAATTTCCCTTAGACCGGGTGGTACATCTGGAAGGGAATTTGAGGGGAAAGGACTTTCCTCGAAAGGAATTATGTAACCCTTGGATATGATCGACTGTACCCATCTGTCTTGAGTGAGGGAATGCCAGGCTTCTGGGTACAGTGATAATCTTCCCCCGACTGCCTCCAAGGAGGGACAGCCGCGCAACAACTCAGGGATGCTGAAAGGGCTTGTCAGAGAGAGGCTCTCTGTTTCCCTGGTTTTGGACCCCTCTGCCTCTAGAGCGGCGTCTGTTGTTGTTACCCCTCTGCCTCTAGGGGTAAACTGACCATGTGAATCGGCGTGACTCCTTGGGATTTATGGAACCACATTTTGCCACCTTTCTGTCCTTTGGGGTAAGGTCTAGAAGGGGTGGAAAACGGACTCCTACAGCAGAAAGAGTCTTGCCGTCCTGCTCGCACCTGGTCAAAGTTTCCTTCACCTGAGGGCCAAACAAAGCTGACCCATCAAAGGGAGAATTTGTGAAGGACGCCTTAAAGGGATCTGCAAAGTCACATAGCCGCATCCAGGCTTGGCGTCTAAGAGCCACACCTGTACCTGCGGCCCTACTCGCTCCATCAGCAGCATATGATATTAGCCGCATGGAGGAGTTTGCAATGGAATTAAGGGTTCCTAGCTGCGAAGCAATTTTTTCTTGAGCCCCTGCAGCTGTAGGATCCTGTACTACTTCACCCAGCTCCTTAAGGATATCCCTCTGGAGTCTGGTGAAGTGACATAGGTAATTCAGTGAACGCATAGCAAAGGTCGCTGAGGAAAACATCCACTTACCGTACCTATCCATGGTCCTAGAGTCCTTATTAGGAGGATGGATGGGTACAGAAGGATCTGCAAGTTCCTTTTTGGTGGCAGCAGCCACCACCATGGCATCAGCAGGGACACCCTTAGTGAGGAATTGCTTGTCACACGGGGCAGTGATAAATTTTGAAGGCCTCCTAGGGACTGGCTCTACAGAGTCAGGAGCTGCCCACGCCTTTCGGGCAATAACCTGCATAAGGGGGTCGAAAGGCGGAGACACCCAGGAGGTGGAGGGCTGAGATCCAAATGCCTCTAGGTATACTGACTCATCCTCAGAGTGATTGTTGGTGGGCCAGTTTCCCCTCTGTTTAAGGAGTTCTAGGATGTCTGAGAAGGAGACATCCTCAGAGGGGGATCTAGGGGATCCCTCTGACTCATCAAAGTCAGTATCTGAAGTGATAGACTCGGGGGAGTCTACATGTTTCCTCTTACAAGTCCTCTTCCTAGGAGGATCTCCCGAAACATCAGGAGAATCCTCGGAAGAGGGGGAAATTCCCAATGGGGAAACCTGAGGCGGAGGATCTCTGGGTCCTGTAGCAAGAGAAGTGGCAGAGATGTCAACAGGCACTATAGAGGGAGGAGCTAAGGGAACAGACTGCTGACTGATACCAGTGGCCAGCACACTCTTCATCACCTCGAATGCTCCCCTCCCAGGCAGGTCCGAGAGAACCCGTTCCGAAGAACTAGGAACTCCAGGGACCACCGAAAGGGAAGTCTCCGAGGCAGATGTCGGAGCCGAGCTCACCAAGGCCGAGGCTCCAAGGGGAAGAGTGGGCTCGGACAAGGGTCCGATGCCACTCACCCCCTCGGAGGAGACCATGGAAGCCCGACCACCGAATCCCTCTAAGGAAGGTCTCGAAGAGGAGATAAGAGTAGAGGCTGAAGGAACAGAAGGGGGTATCTGTCCTCCAGCCATAGCAGTAACCATTCCCGAAGACTCCAACTCCAAGCTCTGGGGTAGAGTTGAAGGAGGAACTGTAATGGGGTGTGGACCAATAGTCGTCTGTTGAGACGGACTATGTAACATTTGGGCCAGTGCCTGTGACTTAAGTAATCTACTGACCACTCTCTCTAAGTCATGGTCAGAAAGCCTGGATGACCTTGAAGATCGGCTCCGATGGCTCCGTTCCGAAAGGAGAGGTGAAGCTGGAGCCGAAAGTATCGGCTCCAAGGAAGGAGACCTCGACCTCTTCCTGGAAGGAGCCATCGGAACCCATGAAACTATAGACCCTGTCGGAGCCGACAACTTATCGGAGCCGACAGGTAGCCTCGATGCATCGGCTCCAGCCGGAGCCGATACAGCCACAAAAGTAACGGTGTCGGAGCCGATCGGAGCCGACACCGATACCTGTGCCACATGGTGGTCGGAACCGATCGGAGCCGACACCGAAGTGGTCGATGCAGAATCGGCACCGATAGCCATCGGTGCCGAAGGCTTAGTTAAGCCAGAATCGGCTCCAGCCGGAGCCGATCTCGACTCAGAACGAGTCGGAGCCGAGGCCGCAGGCTTTGACACAGAAGCCTGGGCCTTGGAAGATTTGGCAGTTTTGGATGGAGCCGACTTAGCCGGAGAGCCCTCCGGCTTAAGAAGGCCCCTAAGTATTAGTTTGTTTCTTCTTTCCTGCAGGACTCTCTGGCTGAAGGAATGACATATAGCACAGGAGTCCTGCAGGTGAAGAGGACCCAGGCAATACAGGCAAGAAGTGTGACCGTCTGTCAGAGACATCTTCTGACAGCACGAGTCACACTTCTTAAAGCCTGAGACCCTCTCTTTTGACATGGTGTAACACAACACACACACACACCAGTCAAAGAATTAAATTAAATTAAATATACCAAAAAGGTATAAGTAGAAAAACACACACATACACCCTAACAGGGGGGGGATGGGATGGGTAAAGATTGACTAAAAAAATAAGAAGAGACAGGTAATTTTCTGTCAGAAAATCTTTAAAATTAACTTAAAACTAAAAATTAAAGGGTTTTTAGTAAAAAGGGGCTAAAATATCAAAGTAGTAAATCACTTACCAGGAGCTGGTAAAAGGAGGACCTCATAAGCGAAGCGGCAAACGAGATCTGGGTACTTACCGCCTTGCATCATGGGATATGGGGCTGCCTCGAGCTAGTAAAAGTGACTCTCGAGCTTAGCAAGTGCCGAGTCGGAGCCGAGGGATCGGCTCCGAACCCATCAAGCAAGAATGAAGGCGAGATTGACAACTTAACATCTACTGTTGCCTTTGTTCACTTATGTCCATGACTGGGAGGGGCTACTGAGATATTTATATCAAGTTTATTTAGAATATTCTATCACTGTGCAACAAGGTAGCAAGTTTAAGACTGCAGGGCCAATACTTCAACTCTGAATTCAGGTAGTATAGTGCTGATCTTGGTATGATACACATAATAAGATGAACATAAGTTTTGAACAAAACATGATATTTCTCATTATTTTGAAGCAGCAAAGTAAAGAATTCATGGGGTTTGTTAGATTACTTGTAGGGCTTGTTCACATATCCTAACATTCTAAGACACTATTAAGATCCTGCCCTTCTAAAGATACATAAATAAATTTATATAAAATGTGACATAGTTTAACTATGGCTGTCATGCTGTGACTGTAGCATTTGTAGTGCTTACATGGGATCTATGTCAGATTGTTGAACAGTCAGAACATAGGCAATGCAAAATATAAAAAAAAATGGAAACATCAAAATCACATTTTTTTTGCAGGGGGTCAAGCTCTACTAAATCCTCCCATCCCCTACTGATTACATATACAAATGCTAAAATCACACTGCAGCTGGGAAAGGCTAAACCTTACTCCCCACTGTACCACGAACTCAAGCAGACAGCTACTGCCACACACTGAGATTCTGAAGTTTCAACATTCAGAACTCAGTGTTGTGGATGTCACCATTCTAGTCTGTCAATAATAATAAAATAGACCCCTTACATGGTATATGCATTCAGATCATAAATATCAGCACTTTAGACTTGGTAAACTCACTCAAGCAGAAGTATTGTTAAGTACTTTGCTAATCTTGAGCTAACTAAATCTTGAGTACTTGATAATAGTTTTCAATCTTACTCACAAACACAGGCTAATCTACAATGTATGTAC